>NW_007239876.1:88031-138234 GCF_000164805.1 Carlito syrichta
CGAACCCGCGAGCTCAGGCAATCCACTCACCTCAGCCTCCTAAAGGCGCGGGATTACAGGTTGAGCCACCGAGCCCGGCTTAATATTGGACACTTGGTGGGTGTATGTTGAGATTCCATTTCACCTTTGATGGCTCCCCATTGTCAACCACTGCAGAGTTGTGAAGATTCTCGTGTGTGTGTGTGTGTGTGTGTGTGTGTGTGTGTGTGTGTGTGTGTGTGTGTGTTAGAAAGCTATAGCTTCCCCTTTTTGTTCACCCATGTTTCAACAGAGAGGAAATTCTAAAACCCAGAAATAGGCATGTATCTTCCTTGCATGCATGTTAAAATGGCTCTAGTCGATGAGTGACAAATTGGAGTGTTATGCACAGACCTAGCAGGAACAGAATTTTGGCACAACTCCAAACAACAGCATGGTCCATGAAGACAAGACCTAAGAGATTGAACATCATCAATATCCCAGCTTACCACGGTTCTAGCTCTTGCCACCAAGTTTTCAAAGGAATTTAAAGCAAATTATTAAAGAATGATGAACAGAGGCATCAACCAAATTGAAAACTTTGAAATAACTATGATAAATTTCTGTGAAAAATGTATAAAATGAAATCCTCAAATGTACATAATCACACATGCACTTATAAGCACATACATGACTTAAGGACAATCATTCCACAGAAATGTAAAAGAATCTCAAGAAACTAATTCTTTTGGTAATTATTCTTGAAAATAAATAATAAAAAATATTGCCTATATAGATGTCACAGACATTTGTGCTAATTTAGCATGAGATTCTCAGGCACAGTAATGGTTTTCGGTGTGTGGTATTTATTGCCTGCACACCTTGACTTTATTTGGAAGAGGTAAAGTCATGCCACTGCTATAAATAATGTGGTACAGAAATTTCCAAAAGATTCATGGCCATAGTAAACCAAAAATGGTAATCTCTAATTCTGTATGAGTTTGTTTTTCTTGGTATTTTATAAATGAAAACCTAAAAAACAGTACACCCTAAAATCTTAACAACCGGATCTTCTTACAAGTAGAGTGTTTTAAATTCCAAATCATCCATGTGCACATTCCGTCTGCTTTACTTCCAACTTTGTAAGTATGAAGTCATTCAATGTCCCACCTCCTCTGCTCCAGCAAGCTAGTTCAAGCCCCATCTTCTGTCTGAAGGCAATGACAGTCCCTTCTTGATGCTCCCTTCTACTCTTGTCCCTGACCATTCATTCCTTACACGCAGCCAGAGCTTTGTGTTTTGGAACATAAGTATCATGTACTCCCTAGCTTAAAACTCTCTATTGCCTTCCCTTCACATTTACAAATGAAATCCAAACTCTCTATCTGAAAAAGAAACTCCTATGTGCCCTGGTTCTTGCCTCCCTCTTTAGATCCTTTCCCCATCTGCCACTAAGCCTCAGTGGCCAGTCTCTTCCTGTTCATTGATGAGACCAAGTCTATTCTTGCCAGTTGAAGACTGCATTTGCTGTTCCCTCTTCTGGCATACTCTTCCTACATATCACCATATGGTTGGCTTGTTTTGGTCATTCAGGTCTTAGTTCTAATGTACACTTCCCAGAGAAGATTTCCCTCACTACCTCATCAACGACCCCCAATCATTTTTCAACAAATATTTATGGAGTGCCCAATACAGGCCAGGAAGTCGATTAGGCATTCGAGTTATATCAGTGAGCTAAACAAACTAAAAAGATACTCAGATGTTTATTAAATGGATGAATGAGTTTACAAAGCACGAATAAACTTCAAGAGCAAAGAAACTTTCCTTTGCTTTATGCCAGTAAGTATGACTCTTCTAGAGATATCATCAAGCATTTCTGAAATTCTGAAGATACCTTAATCAATATTGTGATCTATCTGTTCTCCCTGGTAAACAGCATTTAAGAAGTTCTTCCTCAAGGCACTCAACTACAAATTGAGGCTTTGACACTGGTTTCCAAGTTCTCTCAGTATATATAACCTAATGTCTGAACAGTTTCAGAAAACGATCTGATTCCTAAAGAACATCATCAGCCTGTTGGTATGCTAATCCATTACATTAAGACATCTCGGCAAGTCAGGAGAGACCTAAATGAAGTGAGATCACAAAAGTGTCTTCCAAACTCAGCACACTTACTTTGTGGACACCATTTATCTTCTGCCCATCGATTGCAGTTATAATTGTCGCCTGCATTTTCACAGGTAAAGCACTTGAAGCTATTTGGGAATGGTGTAGCTTTAAAGAACAAAAGCAAAGCGAAACAGTACGTTACAAAAGACAAACATGTCAAACATGAAGTATGGCATAGAATTAACAACTTTTAGTAAATGAAACAAAACGGACAAGCCACCATCCTTAGAATTTCTGTTTCTAGGGTGCTGGATTTACCTATCAGGCTTTCAGGCATTTCCTTCATTCCTTTTATTTAAATATTTCTCATATGAATTTCCACTCTAGAGTAGTGAAAATGATCCCACAAGCCACCCTCGAAAGCCATAGTATTTTTCCATTCTCATTTATAACTTGGACATAAGTGGGGATTCAGGGGAAAGGGCAAGGGTGGTAGTGGTATTAGAACCAATACCTTGATCCATGTCATCCCTGAAAAGAACTGGAGTCAGACTAACCTGAGTTTAAATTCTGTCCTTCCCACTAGTTAGTTGTATATTTTTACCTTCTAAGATATAATAATATTTATAATAGCAACAATGAAGAGCCCCGTGGCTTGCAGAGGTGTAGTGAGGTTAAGCGGAAAGTTGCAAGAAAAGAGTCTCAGGCACATCAAGTTACGCTGGTTTCCACCCATAGACACTTTCAGTACATTTAACCTCAAACAAGTAATCTCATTTGATATATGTCACTTATCACATTAGACCTTGACCAGGAATGTAGCATTCAATGTGAGGGGTGATAGTCATTCTTAAGCCCTTATAGTCAGGGCTTGGAAATTAAAAAAAAAAAAATTCTGAGTTGCGTGCAGTCTGGATTGAGAGCAACTAGTATGTTCTTTTTGTCTTTGTTGTGGGGAGGGTGGGGTTTATATCTTGTCATTTTAATGGTCAAAAAGAAAAAAAATAAAACAATTTGACTCTTCTGTGTAGATGAGGGTATAGGGCCCTGGGTAAAATTTTTAGTTCTCCCATTTTTGGAGAATGAAACAGACAAAGATCAAGGCAAACTCCAAATCATCCTTGTAGCATAACCAGAGGCTGGGGTGAAAGTTAGGAAGCAGTGGGTATTTCAGATAAGGGGGGGGGGGTAGTGGAGGATATATATTGCTGCATGAAACAAGAACAAACATCGAAAGCTAAAATTCGGAGGACATGAAGTTAAATATTGTGAATACACTTCAGTTTTGCTTAAGTACAAAAATACATTTGGCAGGTAAATAAATAAATAATGACATCTATTGTCATCTATTAAATCAGTACCTTTTAAAAAAACTGTAACAGTTAATGCTTGTGGGTAAATGGTTAAAATACAAATTGGTACACAGCCTTTTTTTGATTTAGTAATTTTAATTCCAGGAAATCTATTCTAAGGTCATTAGTCAATTGAAGAGAAAAGTGCATTTAAAGGATTTTTAATGAAATATCATTTAACATTTAGCTTATGACCAAGAGTGGTGGTTCACATCTGAAATTCCAGCAATTTGGGAGGCCTAGGCGGGAAAACTGTTTAAACCCAGGAGTTGAATACCAGCCTGGGCAACATAGAAAGACCTCATCTCTACAAAAAAAATCAAAAAATTAGCTAGACATGTTGGTGCGTGCCTGTGGTACCAGCTACTCAATAGGCTGAAGAGGGGACTTGCCTAGGTCCAGGAGGTTAAGGCTGTGATGACCATGATTATGCCACTGCAATCCAGTCTGGGCAACACAGTGAAACCCTCCCCCCAATTCAAAAAACAAACAAAATTTAGCTTGCTTGTGATTTTTTTTTTTCTGACATAAAATATGGGGAAATGGTGAAATAGGCTATAGACCAGCCCTGTGATTTTTCTTTTAATGTAAAAGGCATTAAAACATTTTTGAAGACACGGAAAAATATTCAAAATATAATGTCGAGACAGACAGAGAGAGAGAGAGTGTGTGTGTGTGTGTATGACTGGAATAAAATTTTCCAAAATATAAAGAAAAGCTCTTTTGAATCTTAAGATTATGAATACATTTTACTCTCTTCTATACATTTCCTCTCTCTTTGGAATTTTCTCTAATGAACATGTATTACTCTTTTCTCTTTTTTTGAATGAACTTTTTCTCATCATACATTTCACTAAGCCTAAAAAGTTTGAAATTTGTAGATAATTTAGGGTCAATAAAACTAAGATTATGCCATGCCTTTCAGCTATCAGTATACAGTCATTACCAATTTAGAAATGTGTAATAAATGATAGTTTAAGGTATGTGCAATATATGTATGTTCACATATATATGTGTAGGCTATATATGGATATGACTGAGTGTCCTAAATAATAAAGAAAACATAAAGAAAAGAATAATATGGACCTCATGTAATAGTAGTATAAAAACAGTGGTTTTCATATCCGACTGTACATTAACAGTATCAGGAGAACTTTAAAAAAAAAAAAGGGAGGGGGAAAAATGGAAAAAAAAGTCATCTCTCACCCTCTTCCCCTCTGGAGAAGTGACTTGATATATAGTTTTAAAGTCTTTCATCACAACTTTGACATTTTCAGATGTGAGACCCACAAGCATTCACATGTATACCAAAAATTTTATGTATAAGAAACTCTCTCTGGATAAAGTATATCAGAGTTTTACTTGTCTGAAGAGAAAAAAAGGACAATATATGTATACAAACACAGATTTGCCATATATGTATATAAAATATATTAACATGTATATACTGTGGATAATATATACTAATATTTGCCTGTTTTTAAACTGTTAGTGGAAAAGTTGAGTTTTATGTAACATTTGCTAATGGTAATTATGCATTATAGTAATGAAAATCCAGATAATATTCCTTTTTAAATTTCAAACATGCACATTTGTTTTAAAAATTGTTAATGGTCATTTAAGAAAATTAATATATCATGTATGCAGACACTTCCTACAGTCAATATCCTTCCCCAGCAAAGAGATCAACAAAGAACAATGAATTTCCTCTGCTAAGCCATGATTAGGGACAGTGTTCAAAATATATGCTTTTAAGCAAAAACCCTTTTAAAACTTTAGCAGGAAGCCAAAACACTTTAAAGAAATGGAGAAAATTTCTGTAGATAAGTCTGCTGCTATTCTAACTGGTCTTCCATTGGTATTCTGTGGCCAACTCCCTCAAAAAGAGGAGAAGAATCCACATTATATCATATTTACCTGTTAGAAGGTTACTCTAGGTTATTTCATTGTTACATCTTTTGGGCTTTAGTTATCATTTTTAATTACCTTTTTCACTGGGAAAGGACTTCCTTAACTAAAAGTTAAAATGAGCTTAATTAAGTTAAAGTTTTAATGAAGCTAAAACAAAGCTATTTTTATTTAAGATAATTTTATTTTATGAAACTAAAACAAAGCTAAATAAAGCTTAAAGTTTTACTGAAACTAATTGAACATTTGGGGGATATTTTTCAAAGGCAGGTAAGACCCACTGACAAAGTAAATGAACCTTTTGACCAAGTTTGAATGCCTTTATATAAACTTACTGAAAATGATAATTTTTTACTGGCATTATTGCATTTTCAGTTGAGTATGAATTGCTGAATTTGTATTTGTGTAATTTAAAAGATCTTTGCTAGCTGAGAAGAATTAAATCTGAAGGTAGAAATCTAAAAAAAAGAAAGAAATGGAGAAAATTTCTCTCACTATATCCTTACCCACAGAAGTAATGAACGACTTTCTATTTTATTTTAAGTATGGATCAAATGTTCCCAAAAAAGACCAAGTTACAACAAATGGAAACGAGGGCTTTAAATGGACACTCTGACCCTGCAGCCGTGAACTAGGATGGCAGCCACTACTTACGGTCGAGAGGAGGCCTCACATTATAGAAGTTGATGTTCTTGGCAAATGCCCAATTTTCTGAGAAGATAACGATCTGGACAAGAGCTACAGCTAGAGCGTGACAGAGGAGCAGCATGCTGGCCTTGTGTCTTGGGCGGTCCAAATCTATATCCCTGTGGTGAAAAGACAGACTGGTTCAGTTTCTTTATATTTTACACATCAGTGCAAGTATGTTTTACTTCTGTTTAAAAAGCTCGATTATTCAAATATATCCAACCATCACCTAACTGTCAAGTAGGGCCAGCACCTGTGAGTACAGTGCATGCATTCTTCTCCATCAGATGAAAGGTAAGTAATTACTGCCTTCTACTGGCCAGGCCTCTCTGCACTAGCCAGGTGTGTTTAGCAGAACAACCTTTTGGGTTCAGGAAGAACAAGCACTCAGAACTGGCCTGGCTGTCTCCCAATCCATCGGTGCCTGAGGCTAGATGGTTCACTTCATGTTGAATCACCGGATCTCTTAAATCAACCACGGTTCTGAGGAATGTTTAGTGGGTTACTTGACCACCTATCTGTAGTTCCATTAACTGAGTAAACACGTGTTTGATAAATGTTTGCAACTCTTGCAAAACCTGAAACAATGAAAGTGAAAGCAGTGGGAAGGACAGTGGGGAAAAGGACACATAAGTATGAGAAATAAAAATCTCTACAGATCCCAGAGCACACAGACACTAAGAAGAGAAACAAGTCACTGTGAAATGCCAGTCCCACTTATTTCTGTCACACTGGGTGCAAAGATAAGCTGCCAGAAGGCTCTAGAGGAAGCAGAATAAAAGTTGTTAGAAAAGCTGAAAGTATATAATGTTAGTCCTGGTCCACAAATGCTACTCACTGTGTTCATGGACTTTAAGTAGGCAGGGATGAAATGAGGGACATGCATGGAGCACTGAGCAAAAGATATGATATCTTAAGCTGTATGGGTCCACCCTCCAGAGGCCGATCTGATAGCAAAAAAATATATAATGTCACCACTGACAGGTTCTCCTTGACAAGGGGAAAGTGTAGACAGTGGAAAAAAGTACGTGACTTCGAGTCCGAAGAGTCTGGTTCAAGCGCTAGCTGTATTATTTATTAGCTGCCTGACCTTGGCCAAGCTCTTTAAATTCTGTTAACCTCAACTTCCTCATCTGTAAAGTGGCTTAATTATACCCACGCTGTCCACATGTTCAGGTAAATGTGAGCATCAAATACAGGCTAACATGGGATTGTGTATGTAAAAGCGTTTGTAATGATACTCTGTGAAAATGTTAGAATATTAGAGTTCAATAATAGTGGCTGGACTTATTTCCTTCTTGCAGAATCAACTAGTCTCAGTGGGTTTAGGGAATTTTTCACAGAAAAGAGCTTTGATCTCTGCATATACAAGCAAAACCCTTCACATGCACAGGGTAATAATGCACAGATTCTAGGAAGTTTCTTTCCTCTCTTGTATCCCGGATATATTGACTGCATATGTCACTAATAATGCCTCCCTACTGAGATGGTCCTGAATATTAGATAAAATGTAGCCACAACATCATATAATCCCTGTAGATAGTATTTACCACTGATAGAACTGAGTTGCTAAGGAAGTACTCATTGTAAAAACAAACAAACAAAAACCTGGTAAGTTCCAAAAACAATAGTGCTAAACTTTCTACACTGCATTCCAGTTCAGTACCTAACCAGACCTAGAAATATATAAAATATATATATAATTCTTGCCTAGTTCATTTTAAAAGCCAAGATTGACTTTTCACAGGTATTGGGTTTCTAAATTCTATTCTTATGCTCTTTCTGAAGAAATGGACATTTAGCCAACAGTATTATTTCTTAGTCATTATACTGATACAAATTCTGCTTCTCCTATTCATTTCTCTGAGTTGATCTGTTTCTGAGTCATTATGAATCTGTAGTCAATGAATGAATGCCTCTTTTTTTATACCAGTTGGAACCTTTTGAGTGGGGGATATTAATCCCCTTCTCACAAGCCTCAGAATGACTGTTTCAATAGTAATCCACAAGCATTCTTGTGGTATGAAGATAATGCCTAAGATTATATATTTCAAAATCATGTTATCTACATTCTCTTTTTTTTTTTTTTTTTGAGGTGGAGTCTCACTCTGTTGCTCAGGTTAGAGTATAGTGACACACTCATGGCCACCCCAGCATCAACCTGCTGGGCTCCAGCAATCCGTGCACCTCAGTCTTAAAATAGCCGGAACTACAGGTGTGCACTACCATGCCTGGCTAATTTTTTATTTATTGTAGAGACAAGGTCTCACCAAGTTCCCCGGGTTGGTCTCGACCCACAGGCTCAGGCAATCCACTCACTTCGGCCTCCCAAAGTGCTGGGACTACAGACTGAGCCACAGAGCCCGGCTATGTTATCTACGTTCAAATCCACTTTTTACCACTAGGCAACTGTGGGACCTTACACAAGTTGCTGGAGCATTCCATGATTCAGCGTCCCATTCTGTAGAATAGTCAGAGGACAGTACTTACCTCATAGTTCTGAAATGAAGACTAAATGACCCAATGCATGCAAAGCATTTGGCTGAGTGCCAAGGGCATGGTTTAAGCTACATTTGAGTACCTTGTTCTTGGTAGTAAAGAGCACTGTCTCAAACACCTGCTTTCAAACCTACTATTTGGTGCAAGTTACTTAACTTCCCTGAACCACAATTTTTGCATTTATAAAATGGAAGTAATAATACTTATGCCATAGGGTTGTAGGAATTACATTAGTTAATGCCTATAAAGCAATTGAAATGCCTAAATAGTTATGTGCAAGGAATTTTGCTAATTCTTACTAAGTAAGCATTTATACGATTATGAACAAATCCCCAGTTTGGAATCATGAGTCAAAATCCCTGGTTTTCCACAGGTAATCTCAATGTGAGACAAAAGTCCATTCCTTCATTCAACATGCTGTTATTGACACCTAGCATGTAGCAGTTATTATTATCATCTCCTCAACAAGGTCTTTTCTGCCATACTAATTGCATTTTTTGAAGGAGAAGATAGGCAGTACACATGGGGAAAAACATAATTCAGATAGTCATAAATTCCATGAAGAAAACACAATAAGGTGACGTGTTAGTGAATGGGAGGAGCTGCATTCCATACATGGTGGCCTCAGTACATCTCTGATGTACAGCTCTGATGATATTTGAACAAGTGAATAAATGAAGAGAAGGAATCAGCCAAGCAAAGAACCAAGGGAAAAGCAACCAAAGTCCCAAGATAGAAGAGAGTTTGCCTCCTGGGCCGGGGTGGGGAGCTCAAAAAGCAGCCAGAGTGACTGGGACACGCAGAGAGTAGGGAACAGAGTCGGGAAGTCGGTGGGGCCAGATTACACAGGCATTCATGGGGCCACGGCAAGGATTGTGGGACTAGCAAAATTAAGACATTGTTTTGTTTGTTTTGTTTTGTTTTGATTTGTTTGAGTTGGAATCTCACTCTGTCGCCCAGACTGGAGGGCAGTGGCACGCTCCTGGCCACCTCAGCCTCGACCTGCTGGGCTCCGGCGATCCTTCCACCTCAGCCTTCCGAGTAGCCGGAACTACAGGCACGTGCTACCACACCCGGCTAATTTTTGATTTATTGTAGAGATGAGATCTCGCCAAGTTGCCCGGGCCGGTCTTGAACCCGCGGGCTCAGGCAATCCACTCACCTTGGCCTCCCAAAGTGCTGGGATTACAGGCTGAGCCACCGAGCCCGGCTAAGAAATTGTTTAATTTAGATGATCTAATTCTGAAAAATACCAAGAATTGTTTGCTCTGTAACTGGACCCAGATTTCTGTTCTTATTGCTAATTCCCTGAATAAAAGAATACAAATGATACTGAATATGACGGAATATGGAATTCAGTACACCACAGAGGCTTCTCTGAATGAATAAATTAATGGATGACAGACAAACCAAAACAACAGAAAGAGAAACAAACCCAAGAATTAGACTTCATTTTTGATTTTTCCATCCCTCACAACAACGCTGTAGGGACCATAGTAACAATCCCATCAATGCTATCATACAAGTTGGGAACTTGTAGTTCAGAGGCTAGTAAAGGTCCTAGCACACTGCCTGGAGCACAGTCCCCTCTCAAAAAAATTCCACGTAATACATCCTGGTCTACTAAACTTGAAAAGTAATGAAAAGTAAACTAAAAAAATATTGCTTCCATGTAGACAAAATATATTTTCACTTCCATTTTTAACTAAAACAATAATAAAGCCTTATTCTATTCCAGTGTTCCAGAACTGCAAATGTTTTACCTGTCAAATGAGGAAAGCCCTAAATAAAAATGTCTTATATTTCCAGAGCATGCGTTATAATCTATTACCATATACTGTACTGTTTATTTCCAAGCACCTATATCTATTTCTATATCTTCAGTGTGTAGGTTTGTGTTAACACGACTGTTTTTTTAAATTTTTTCACAATGAAAAGACATTAGGATAATGAAAAAGTAAATGACTAACTATTGTATCTGAGAATTGTTTTACATTTAGAATCATTTCACGGAGGCTCTGAACTAAAAATTATCTACTGAGACTTTGCCGAGTAGGTTTTCACTGCAGTCTTTGTGGCAGAACAAGATTACGATAGAGCTTATATTTTGCCCCAGAGGGCAAAAAAATCTTTAAGTTAGACTAAACTATCCAGGTTATTTTCTCCAAGGCCATCACATAAAACAGTGTTACTTCTTCAAATGAGGGGAGGGGTCACCTACGAGTGTCCTAAAGTTCTTTGGAAAATTATGTGTCTAGACGTGTTTTGCCCAGGTGGAGTATCTCAAAGGAATCGAGACCCACAATAATGGTTAAGAATGGCTGCTTGCTGTTTCAGAATATAGCTATAATGATTTGGCTTCCTATGACTTAGATACTTTCATATGTTGACACCAAGAGACACTTAGATTAGGTATGTATGTTTCACGTATACATTAGGTATCTAGTCCATACTCCTCAAACTCAAGGGTAGCTCAAAACATTTCTCTCCAAACGAGCTTATTACCTTCATCTGTCTTTCCCACATAGTAGGTCTGGTCAGAAATCCCTCACCTATGGTGCTGGTCCTTCCTGTGTTTTATGAGTCTTCTCTTTGGAAGATATATTCTACCTGTTCCACAATGCAGAGTGTTTCTTTAGCAGAAGGAAGGGATATTTATAAGGATACAGCAGGGAGGGGCTACTCTTAGGCATTCCAGAGAATCACAGGTCGCCAGATGTGTAAATTTAGGGAACCACACCTAAAACTTTGGCCTGCTACTGCCCAGAATAAAGGACATACACAGTACGTGGACCAGAGCATGACTAGTTTCTGAGTTTGACCCCTAATAATCATCTCATCCTATGAGAGAGGGGACCCCAAAAATAACTGAAATTATTTTTTGTTGGGTGGGTCTTTTGTCGTACCTGCTAGGTAAGTGTTCTAGGAACCTATCAGCATCAGTGTACCAGTTAGCATTGTTGTGAGAGGCTGTGTTAGATTTCAGTTAAATTTTTTTTTTTTTTTTTGGAGATTCTTTCAACATGTTTGCCCATATCATGATGGGTGGCTTACAAGTGCACCAAAACAGCATCCCTATGCTCCACCCTCCCTATTTTCCTGATCTCATCACAAGCAAAGTTACTTTTTGTTTCCCTAATGAAAAAAGTCCTCAAAGGGAAGCATTTTGCTGATGTAGAAGAGGTGAAACAAAAAATGGCAGAAGCACTAAAAGGCATCAAAACTGATGAGTTCAAAAGCCATTTTGACCAGTGAAAAAAACACCTTGACATATGTATTGCATCAAATGGAGAGTACTTTGCAGGTGACTAAAGTTTACACATGTAAGAATAAATACACAATTTCTTAAAAATAAATTCCGGGTTTTGGGGGGGTCTCCCTTCATATGTGGCATTTTACATTCCCACAGAAAACAAAGTGAATAGGGACCTTAGGAAGAAACACATCTTTGATATCATAAACTCTTTTGAGATAGGAAAATGGCCTACTTTTTTTTTATATTCCCTAGGCCCATGCTCACCACATGGTAGATACTCAGTCAATACTTTTGGAATAGAACCAACATCATTAGCTGTGACCGGTAAGAAGCTCTTTTATTAGAAAGTAAGACAAAGGTTTGGTGTGGTAAGGAATTGGCAGGCTGTCCAAAGATGCTAAAAATAATGATGTACTCAAAAGGAGATTTGAAAAGGGACGTGGGAGAGAGAGAGAAACAAAGGTGGTAAACACTGGCATTTCTTGCACAATTGCTAAAAATGAGTCAGCAAGCACAAGGCCAACTGCAACTGCCAATAAAACAAATGAAATAGATAATGTAGGGGAAATAACTCTAGTAAGTCCAACATGCCTATCAACACTCATGTTCACACCTTCCTGCAAGTACCACTTATCCCACAGTAAGACACTTTAATGACAATCTTTAATAGGTCTGGCTCTTTCCTTGTAAAAATAATAGGAGGCAAAGTGGAAATTCAAAACGAGTGCTGAAATTTTACTCAGAAAGAATGGAATAGATGAAAACATTCCTCTCACATGGGGAAATTTGCCAGAAACTTTACCATCCACAACAAGGATTGTGCTACTTGCTTCTGGCTATCAGGCCAGGTTGACAAATGAAGATATTCTGGATCCCATTAAATTTAGGAAGAGTGTTTATAGGATTTATGCTGAGACTGGCTTCTCATTCGCTTCATTGCAGGGGAACTGAAGTCTCAGTTCTTAACCTTCCCTGGGCATTGAGAACCCAGCTCCTAAGGTGTCATTTTCTACCTTCTCTGACAGGTTCTCTGCTTCTAGTACATGGAGGGTTCCCTTTCCCCATACATGTAAATATGAATTATTTTAATTTTAAAGATATTTAATCTAGTATTCTATGTGCCTAAAGCAGAATACAAGAAAGGAAGTTTAGCTTATGATCACTCCATCATCTTGATCTAAAAATATAAACTCTCCATAGAGCACCACAGATTTTACTCTTGGATAACAACACTCAATAGGGAAAAATAGTGTCATGATTTAGCCTTCATTACCATTTGTCCAAATCTTGAAAGTAGCATGATTATAAGTCATACATTTATACAAGGTATTGTGCTGAGCACTTAGAATACAATAGTGAATAACAGAGACACAGTTCCTATGCTCCTATAAAATACTGGGACCTAAAAAATCCTGAACTACTGGTAAGATGTGACCAGTATTTAATACAATTATCTTTGAAAGGAAAAGTAACAATGAACTTTAGATTCAGAACAACCTAGAATAAAATTCCGGTTCTACATTTACTAACCAGGTGACTACAGAGTTAAGTTTTTTAATGCCAAATTTGTGTCCATTTGTCATTCTTTTCTCCTTATTTAGATATCATTAGCAGACCAAGGAATATAATTTTCCGATTTCATTCTATACTAGATGGACCAAATCTGGTATACAGCATTGAGCTCTGTGCATTTATTGATGCACATGATTAACAATACTTAATAATAATAATGTATGCACATAATTAATGCACATAATTCAATGCTGTAGACCAGATTTGGTCCATCTAGTAAAAAATGAAGTTGCAACCAATGAAGAAGTTGGAATGAATGACTGCCAAGGTGCCTTCCACTCTTAATAGTCCGAGATTTTTATGGAAGGAGATTAATAAAGAATTCCAGTTATTCCATAAAGAGTCATAAATGCAATACAATACTCCCATATTTCAGATTCCTGCTGCACTGCTTTAAAGAATATAGACTTATAAAAAAACCTCATCAAGCACAGAATCAAAAACCCATAGAAATGAGTAACCTATTTCTAAGCATACAGCTGTACATTTTTGCAATGCCAAAGACAGAAGCTTTTTCTACTACATGCAACCTGATCAAAGAGAATGCCTAAAACAGCTCTGATGTTGGAATAATTTCATTATGCAAATAAATTTTAAATCTAATCATGAATTAACACACAACCCATAAGTGTATAATTTGGGTGGAGAAATAATCTAATCAATTTTAAAGACATACTTTTAAATGAAATTCAATTTTTTAAAAAAAAAGCTGATATAGTCTTTCAAGGTAATAGCTTTTCAGCTGCATTTTTGTCAAAGACATAATTTTATATCTTTTTTGAAAAGTTTTTATCACACCAGAATGGTGAGATGGTATGAACTCTACATAGATGAGATTAAGAAGCTTAGATGTTTAAGTGTTAGAAACTAGTCTCCTTTTTAAAAGAATCAAGATTGGTTTGTCATGTTTTACCCAACTCTTTGGACAAGTGGGAAGAATATAATAAAAATGTGTTGATTAAATTTGAGAGTAAATTTCACCTATGTAGAATAATTTTTACCCAGATTGCTTCCAAAAACGATTTTTAGGGAGCTTATGCCAAGTTATTTATGCATTAAGGCTCTTAAAACACTGAGTAAAAACCATATTGAGTGAGAGGATAGTAAAAACTCTAACCCCTTTCATGAATGGTGCACTCTGCTCTGTGTTAGCCTTTGCTCTGCACTTCAGCCAAGGGAACCACAGTAGGATACACTGGTTCTCATTATTTGAGAAAAGAAGACTTTTTCTACTACCTAACTCTCAAGTTAAATGAGTCTTATGAGTTATCATCTAGAGGCACACATCAACATATGGACAGTGCCTGAAAATGGTTTTGAAGAGCTCCAGAGGCATCCGTTATTCAGCCATTTCTTTTAAAAAGCCAAGGGCATACTATTGAAAGATAATTCTGTAGAGATACTTCTGCTATCAGGCAGGTAAATGAAAGATTTGTTTTCCTTTTCCCTGGAAGAGGGTGTCTTTATATTTGACCAAAATATAACCAGACAGAAGTTGTGCAGGACAACCGCAGGCAAATAGGTGTTGGGCGCTATTCACAAGCGATTCCACCAGCAAAACTGAGTGGCTATAAACTGAGTGGCAACACAGGCTGGGCACAGTAGATGTTGCTTTTATGCTCCATATCTTCGCTAGCTTTACTGAACTCATTTCTTTTAATAACCAATCAAAGCTCTCCTAATAGAAATTAAGGCTGAAATGTCTGACAGCTGGCTAAGGATCTATTACTCTACATGTGTTAAGTGGGGGACTTGGTCACACCAAGGAGGCATGCTCCAGTACATGGCATTCAGAGATCAACTGAGGACATCTAGCATGCAGGGTCACTTGGTGTGTCAGATGATGGTGAGCATTTTTTACTCTGTTGAGTCTCTGACGACAGAAAAATGATCATAAATATAAAGTGTTCATGCAGATGAGCTTCTCATTTGAATGTGTGTGTGTGTGTGTGTGTGTGTGTGTGTAGATATGTGTATGTATATATATACATATATTTTGGTGAATGAATTATATGCTTAAGTGCTAGTTGTAAAAGTGTCCCTACAACTCTGTTTAAGAGACGGTATTGCCAATCATCTCGGCTGCTTTAGCCCCCACACAATTATCTTTCAGTTGGGAGAGCTGTAGGATGCAGAATTGTTATCATGCACTTATCCTGTCTTCTTTCTTCTGTTCTAGGATTTGATGTCACTGACCATTGTTTATAAAACCCCCACTAACTCAATTTTACTCTTTATTCTACATTTAGAAATATATTACACTATCGGAGAACAGGTTTGTTGATATCATTTTGAAACAGAAGGGCATTTTAAAACCAACCATAAACTGCATGCTATGGCAAAAGAATATCGTGCTGACTTTTGCATAGTCACAAAATCCAGAACAGATTATTCAAAGAACTCTCTGGAAGCTGACAAGCTTATAAAAGCAATCCTAATAAAAAAATTTTCTGCATTCTGCATATATAACAAAGTTACAGTGTGTCACTTGCTCTATAAATTGTCACTATTACCACCTGGAGCAGAAGGAAATGTACATATATAAAGATATATGTGCATAATTTTATATTCCCAGAGGAAACTGAAAAATTATGTACATTAAATAGTGTTTTAATCGCAACATGAAAAACGACATTAAACGGTTCACGATCCCACAAGGGTAAAGTCAAGTGTAAATACTGCCTACTATTCTGGGGGAAAATGACCTTTGGAGGTCCTCAGACCTGGGTGTATCCACTACCTCTAGCTGATCATGCAATTGTTCTGAGACTCAGTTTCCCTAACAAGAAAAATAGAGATATTAAGTATCTATTTTACAGAGAGTTGTTATGGGAAGTGAAGGAAAATGAAAGATAAGTTCCCCTGTTGCCACTTTGTAAAATCGTTGAATCAATTAGGAAGTTAAATGCAGAGATTTATTGTTTCTCTATGAATTATGATATCAGCTGATATCACTAAGGTAATGCAATAACTGACAAGAGTTAAGATTGCAATTCAGTATACATATTTTCAGCTCTCAAATTC
This sequence comes from Carlito syrichta, assembly GCF_000164805.1. Lineage (NCBI taxonomy): Eukaryota > Metazoa > Chordata > Mammalia > Primates > Tarsiidae > Carlito > Carlito syrichta. Next base: position 104,397 of record NW_007239876.1, read on the forward strand.
TATGATGTCTGAGCACATATGAAAGCATGACGTCAAAGTCCTTTGAAGACCAATTTTAAGAAAACTACTCTAGAATATATGTGGGAGCAATATAGAGCATTTCCATTTATTGACTTTCCAGTTCATATATATTCTTTGCCTATACTCATAAATAACATGCAATAGTTCTCATAGCACTTGTTTTACAAAGTCACAGGCTCTGTGCTTTCACATGTATGATTGTTTCATTGCTTCAAGTACATGTCATAGTTCTCATCCTGCTTTGAAGGCCCAGTTCAAACATTTCTCATTCACAAAATCTTTTCATGTCTACTCAGATCCATGAGTTAGTCTCTGTCTTCAGAAAAACTGGGAGTGTGTTTGTGGACACAGACTGTCCTTCCTTGCTTAGCACTAGGTTGGGCAGAGACGTTCCAGTCCATTCTTGGAAATGGGCTGAAGGTCTCTAAGTGATTACATAACTCACACACTTGCAGGCATGACCAACTTTTTAAAACATATAGTTTTCATCTTGTTGTCCAAAAGAATTACCATTTCTTGTGTTCATATAAATGAATAATCTTTTAAGTATTTTAACAATCATTTAATACTCTTTTAAGTTACTCATGTGGGGATTGTGAGAACTCCATTTTCAGTAACTGAAAATCTGCCCAACAACAGCCTAGTGCACTCGTGTGCACACACTGTGCTGGGCCTGAAATACACATACTCCAACCACATACTCTCCCCAAGCTATGCCCATCAGTGAAAGGGAAATAAATTCTGCGGGGTGTCCCCCTTTACTCCTCCAGACCCCTTATATCCCTCTCCACCCCGCACTGTGCCCCAGAAAGCTGAGTTATCAAGCTACTCACACGGTTCCCTTTCCATAGGTTTCTGGTTTGGTTTGGCCAGTAGCAGGGACTTGCAGATCAGAAAGTGGAAAGAAAGTGAGACTGAATATTTATTCCCCTGACTTCCTCCCTGTCAGGTTGTTATTATGTCCTGCAGCTCCTGGCAAGTGGCCCACTTCACATCTACAATCTCCTGGATTCTGGCAACTGTTTTTCTCTTCTGGTTCTTTAGACCTATGATACAATATGGTAGACATGGCTCTTCTCTGTTGCTAACTCTGGAGGCTGGTTCTATCCCTGAATATAGCCAACACCCTTGTAAACAGCTGCTTATTGACTCTTTCAAATAACACCAGTTTGATTATGTCATCTGGTTCTTCCCAAGACCCCAAATGACACATGAATCCAGGATTGAAACACTAGGAACAGAGTCACTCTGGATCAAAGCATCATGACTTGTTGTTAGAGCAAAGCTATTACAGGAACGGCCTTTGTGAATAAACAGCACCCTCTATACCAGTGAAGTGTAAGAGCAACTGTTATGATCTCTTAAGTTAGAGGAAACCAACAACTGGATTTATGCTATAAACCAATCCAGGTAAGAAGGAAGACTTTTGTAAGACAATGTGAATATTAAAGAGCACTATACCATAAGATAAATCTGGGTGAAGAATAACATATAATCTTATGCAAAATCACAACTCCACCAAAATTTAACTTTTTCTGCTTCTACCATCATTATATAATAAAGGCAAGATATTGAGAGATAGGCAAGATTTTGAACTTCAGTAAAAGAGCTGAGAAAAATGAATACAATATTGTCATGGACACAACACTAAAGTCTACTGAGGCTATATTCTGGGCTGTACTCTTTTATTGCATTAGTACCTACGAATATCTACACAGAGATTTAAGTTTATCTTAATATAACAAATTAACTGGAAATTGGACTCCTCTGGCAACACAATGGTGCTTTGTTTGCCCTGTAGTCTTCTTCCTACAATCTGGTATTTCAAGAAACAACACAAGGTTCTTACTTGGTAATAGTAAAGTTCAATTAAATTAAGAACCTGCTCCTGAACTGCCATCTGATTATTATTCTGGAGACCTCTTGCCTTCCACAGTCCCAAACCTTCTCACAGGGACAATGTTCTCAGGAGCCCCATAAGCCCTTTGCTATATCTTCCACATTTACTCACACCCACCTTTCTTAACCAATTTTCTTTCCTCCTCCCTGCTGCCCTCACTCAAGGTCACCTCAAAAGAAAAATAAAGGTGAAAAAATGTTGACTTGAAGTGCAGATTGAGATCTCATCCATATTCTGTACCAACTTCCAGACCATAAAACTCCTTATTGACAGAGAAAGTGTTCTTTGATAATGCTTAAAATAGCCCCTTTTACCTTGTGTTTAAAATAAAGCATACCTTGAATGTACTTCAAAACACAGTGGCATGTAACAATAGAAGTCAAAGAAACCAAGAGAGTCTTCTCTTCTTTCTTTTCTTTTTCTTGTTTTTTTATTAATGAATGCAAAGATTCATCTCACTAAAAGTGTGTAAGAGAAAACACTGTCCGAGGATCCCGGAGCTGAGAGCACTGAGGAAGCACGACGACCTTACTTACTTACAGTGTGCTGAGGCAAGCCTACTGTAATTGATGCCCAGCTCACACCCACTGACGACAAAGGCAGCTTCTAGTCCACAGAGTCACAAGCTTGGGCAACTGTGTTCCTGTCTTCCACTATGGGAGACAATCACTCCACCAGTGAGCACAGTACCTGCACCTCAGGGCTGACCATTCCCCCATTTAACCTCTCCCAATCTCCCCCTAACCAGTAAAATCTGTACAGGACAGATACTCTGGAAGTAATCATTGAATAAATGCTTAAGTGAGGTTGACTTCACATTTTCCTTCAGTTTGCAAAGTCTACCCTCTGCCTCTGAGGCTGACCAATTTCATTTACCCTTTAGTGTCTGGGTTTGGACAGCCGGCAGTTAACCCAACTTGAGGGCTGTGAGGCCTCAAATTAATGCATTCACTACACCACATGATTCATCTTCAAAGAACTTTCCCAGCCGAAACTAATTTATCTTCCCCACATCCCTGTGAGGTAAGGACGGTGTGATCATCTCCAGGATTTAAGAAGGAAATTGGGGATGAGGAAGTTATAGGCTGTGCCAGAGGTAATTAAGGATGTCTGCCGGAGAATGAAGTCATAATACAGCAAGCCTGGGTCCAGTTTCTCCACCTTTCACCACGCTTTGACCACTTGATCATTCCCTGGGCTTTGGAGGAGCTATAGACAGACTAACAGATACGAGCATTTCAAAGGAAAAAAGTATTATAATGTGGCCCTTCTAAACACTTTAAGCAGTCTTTCCTATAATAACTCGATATTAAAAGTCACTTCTCTCAGCTTTTTTCCTGTAAAGATATGTTGTTAGGTTGATTTAGTTCTATCTCCTGGAAATAAGGCTGAGAATAATACATGTTCATCTGTCTCTCTGGAAAGCACATGGTGAGGTTCACACTCATCTCTTCCAAGACACAAGCTGGTCCACAGCGGTCCTTGGGGATCAGGGTTACTGCCTATCCAGACCTGTGACCCACCAGGAGCAAAATGACTGCACAGCCCTCCTTGGCACACTTCACCAAGGCCCTTCCTTGCTGCTCTGTAGCTCGCTTGTGTCTCTGAGCAGCTCCCCAGAAAATGGCATACAGCAAGCATGCCCACCTTCTCTACCATAGACCTTTCTCACTTTGCTGCAGAAGAACCAGGATTGGTTATTTCTAAGGGAGGAGCACAATTCAACCACCAAAACAGAGCTGTTTTTCCTTTTCCCCTTGGTTCCTCTTCCTCCTCCCACCTGCCCCAAGCTTCAGGCTTTTATGTTATTAATATTTACTTTCCTGCACTATATTATGCAACATATTATTACTAGTACATTCCTTAGGGATCACATTCACTGTCATATATTCAACTCTGCATCCTATATTGTCAATTTCTCAATCATCAGGCCTCTGCCTGATCTGAGGAAGCTGTGTTGTAAATTGTAATTTTCTGCCATTTGTATATAGCGTGCATTGGAGTAGATGACTTACTATTTCATTTGGGGAATGAAGAATCCTAATCCTTTCTAATGTGCCAATAATTAAAACAATATAGTACTACCATATGAGTAGACAGGCAAATGGAACAACATAGAAAGTACAGAAATAGACTCAACCACACATGGGAATTTATTATATAATAAAGGTGGCTTCTCAAACCAGTGAAGTAAGGACAGATTTAAGTTGACTTAGGCGGAGCTTGGTGGCTCAGCCTGTAATCCCAGAACTTTGGGAAGCCGAGGCGAGTGGATTGCCTGAGCCGCGGGCTCGAGACACACCCGGGCAACTTGGCGAGACCTGGTCTCTACAGTAAATCAAAAAAATTAGCTGGGCGTGGCAGCGCGTGCCTGTAGTTCCGGCTACTTGGAAGGCTGAGGCAGAAGGATTGCCAGAGCCCAGCAGGTCGAGGTTGCGGTGGCCAGGAGCGCGCCACTGCACTCCAGTCTGTGCAACAGAGTGAGACTCCAATTCAAAAAAAAAAAAAAAAAGAGTTGAGTTGGTACAACTGAGTGGTCGGGAAAAATATAATACATACCTCATATTGAACACAAAGAACAAAGCCATAAAAGTTCCCAAAGAGAACATTTGAACACAGAATAGTATTAAATGATTAGAAGGAATTATTGATGTAATAATGGTATCAAGGGTATATTTTTAAAAGATCTTATATGTTATTAGTTACATATAGATGTACTTAGGAAGAAAATAATATGGTGTCTAGAGTTTAAGTATTCCCCAAAAGTGTAAGAGATAGAGAAAACAAAATTGCTAAAAATATTCTTAATTATTGAAGCTAGATGATGGATACCTGAGGTCTATTATATTATTTTCTCTAATTTGTGTAGGTTTAAAATTTCCATGATAAAATGGGTTGTTAAGTGCCAAAAGAAAATATGAATGACTTCCTTGGAATAAGGAAAGGCCTTTCTAACTATGATTCAAAACCCAGAAAGCAGCCGGGCTCGGTGGCTCAGCCTGTAATCCCGTGCTCTGGGAGGCCAAGGTGAGTGGATTGCCTGAGCCCGCGGGTTCGAGACCTGCCTGGGCAACTTGGCCAGACTTCATCTCTACAACAAATCTAAAATTAGCCAGGCATGGTAGCGCGCGCCTGTAGTTCCAGCTACTTGGAAGGCTGAGGCGGAAGGATCGCCGGAGCCCAGCAGATCGAGGCTGCAGTGGCCGGAAGCGGCCACTGCACTCCAGTCTGGGCGACAGAGTGAGACTCCAACTCGAAAAAGAAAAAAAAAAGAAAAAAACCCAGAAAGCATAAAATAAAGTTTAAGAAATTCAACTATATTAGACAACAACTTTTGTGTAACAAAAAATATCACATAAAGTTAAGAACAAATAACAATCTGGGGAAAATATTTTCAACTCAATAACAAAACAATGGCTAATCTCACTTATATGTAAATAACCACTAGAAATCAATATGGCGAGGAACATTTCATAAGAATAAATCAAATGGCCCTTAAATATCATGAGAAAAGTTGAGCATCTTTTTAAATAGGAGAAATGTAAGCTAAAACTATACTTTATAACTTCTGGATGTAGTCAAGCTGATGGGTGAAAATGTTTTGTAACACTCTTTTGAGGAGAACCCAGGAAATCAGGTATTTTTCTCATAGTGTTGGTGGGAATACAACCCCTCAGGAGCAATGTGGCAACTTTATAAAATTTAAAATTCACTTACCCTTGACCCAAAAAATCCTACTCTGGGAAATTTTTCTATAGATAGACCTGCCTACATGCACAATGATATATTGCCATAATATTTATTACAGCACTTTTTGTAATGGCAAATGACTGGGAACAACCCAGCCGTCCATTAAAAGGAATACAGACACACACGCACGTATACACACACATATGAAAACCATATATTACCGTTTGTGTTCATGATAAAGCATAATAAAAAAACACTGTATGTATTTACCTACATGTACATGAATGTACTCAGCAAGCATATACAGGAAACTAATAAAAAGTGATGGTCTTGACTGGGCGTGGAGGCTCATCTTATAATCCCAGTACTTTGAGGAAAGGCCAAAGTGAGAAGATTGCTTGAGTGAAGAGTATGAGACTAGCTTGGGCAACATAGCAAGTCCTCATCTCCACAAAAACTAAAAAATAAATAAACAAAACATTAGCTAGGTGTGGTAACATGTGCCTGTAGTCCCAGTTACTCAGGAGACTGAGGCAGGAGGACTGCCTAAGCCCAGGTATTCGAAGCCATAGTGAGCCATGTTTGTGCCACTGCACTCCACAGAGTGTGACCCTGACTCAAAAAACAAAAACAAAAAAAAGTGATGGTCTGTAGCAGGAGAGATATAAAAAATATAATACCAGGAGACAAAAGTAAGAAAGAGACTTCTCAGAGTATAACTCGTTTCATTGTTTAGATTTGTTATCCACATGAAGGCATGACATTCAAAATTGAATTAAAACTAACAAACAAAAAATCAATTGGCTCTATAGTTTATGGTTATGCACCCAACATACAGTTAAAGCTTAATAGTTCTCTCTAACAGACTGGTGTCTTGGAAAATCCAAATGGCAGATGGGACAAAAGATGGCATTTTTGTTTGGTTTTGAAATGCATCATTTGGGGTTGGGGGTGGAAGTTCTTGATGATTCCCCGTCCTAATTACATTTCACAAATTCATTGGTAAAGTTCCCTGAGATCCCAGTAAGAACATATTCACAGTTGCTTGAAATAAGAGTAGATGGCCGGGCTCGGTGGCTCAGCCTGTAATCCCGCGCTTTGGGAGGCTGAAGTGAGTGGACTGCCTGAGCCTGTGGGTTCGAGATCCGCCTGGGTAACTTGGTGAGACCTCTTCTCTACAATAAAAATCAAAAAATTAGCCGGGCGTGGTAGCGCGCGCTTGTAGTTCCAGCTATTTGGAAGGCTAAGGTGGAAGGATCGCAGGAGCCCAGCAAGTTGAGGCTGTGATGGCCAGGAGCGGACACTGCACTCCAGTCTGGGCGTCAGAGCGAGACTCCAACTCAAAAAAAAAAAAAAAAAAAAGAAAGAAAGAAGAGTAGATGAAGAATGAAAGTAAAGAAGACAAACAGCCAAGAAGCATTGCCTCGCTTTGTAAAAGAAGATTTATACCCATTTGCATATGCAGTATTGCAACGTGTTGGCGATTAGCAGCACTTCTCTCTTACACTACAGGGCAATAGGTGCTCATTTTTTTTCATCCCCCAGGTCCATTTCTATCTTGCCCCTACTACAAATTCATATTCCATGTTTAGAGGGATTTATGTAAATAATTATTCATTTTAAAAATTAAAAACAGATGATTGCCATGAAAAGTTTCTGATTCACTTGAGATAACTAGATTATTACATTAACATGATACATACATATATATATAATTTTGGACAAATGCAAAAAATATTGTTTTTATACACTCATCAGGCCACAGGCCACATTAGGGGTTTTATTGTCCCTAAATGAACAATTTATTTTATGGTCTTTGAAATAAGAACTAGCCCAACATCTCCCATGACTAAATTTGAGGGTCTGAGATCTCAGATTTCAGGCTGCTGAGGAGGCCAGAGATGAGGCCTGAGAAGCCTTGAGAAGCCTTACCCTGTAGCACCTGGCATGAAGTCTTCATAAGTAAGAGGGGGCTATAACTCACTCCCAGAAGAAAGGATGTGATGGTTCTTCATGCACATGTATGAAGGAGGAAATTCCTGTTAGCAGCTTAGTGACAAGCTAAAGATTCTGTCCTGTCTGGACTATCAGCATTTCATTTTCCTTATATGTAGAATCGGGTCTTAAATGTTAGTGCATAACATCGGGCAAGTTGTTAAACCTCCCTGTGCCTTAGTTTTCTCATTGTCAAAATGACATAATGATAAAAAAAAAAAAAAAAAACACTGACTTCAAGTGAGTGAGTTCATTTGTCTCAAGCACTTAGAGTAATGCCTGGGAGATAGGAAGAATTTAGCAAAAATTAGCTACCCACATGCAACATCTTAGAGGTAAGTATGTTTAAAACTCTCTCCCCGGAGCCAGCCTTCCAGGGCTACCGCCTGAGAAGTTATGGAATACATCCTCTGTCACCATTTTCCTTAGACTAATTAGCTGTGGTGCAGATGAAAATTACTGACTTTCATAACTTCAACTTTACCGGTGTTGAGTGATTTACATAATCCTGTAACTAGGAGGTCCTAGAACCGCATTCCTTTCTTTGGCAAATTTGCATGTCTTCCTCCAAAGGCAATATTTATTCATCACATCTTGTCTGAGTCATGACTTTGGGCTGGGGTTAGGTGGAGAATGTCAATCCCTCTTTCCATCCCTGGTGCAAGGGCTTGGAACACCAGAGCAGAGAAAGACATCGCACACAGAAAAAACCAGAACCAACCAGCCCTTGCCTTGACGTGCCAACCTAAGAGAGATTCAGGATAGGGCCTATTTACAAATAGAAGAACAGTAACTCTGGTTAGACTCCAGAATCTGTCACCTCTGAGTCTCCATTTTCCATTACCAGGGGAAATCAAGCTCATAATCTAGAAGTAAATTAGAGACCACAATGTTTATGGCAAGTAGTTTAAGTATGCACTTGTCTCCTCTTCTAGACTATCCCTTCTTCACCCTATCCAAACAAGAGAACACAAGGACCTGGGAATGCTGTTCCCAGGGAAGAGTCAATCAAGAACATTACAAAAATGTACCTGATGGGAAATTAGAAGGTTAACATTTTCCTGGCTAAAAGTTTGAAAAATATACTTTGCCACTCTCAAAATCTTCACTCATTACTTCTTTCCTTATACTTTCCTCATTTAAAATGCATATTTTAATTAATTTCATAAAATAACTCAATGTATAACCTCTGAGTAAACTAAACACATTTATTCAACTAAACACATTTATTTATGGGCACCAACTATGTGCCAGGCCTCATTTTATCACTGTAGTCTCAGTTCCAGCCCCAGGGAATCTTGCTTACCAATATTTTGCTTATTTCCTCCATGTCCCATCATGCAGAATAACTCCCTTTTTAAAGTCAACATTTATTGCAGAGTCATAGGTACCAGGCACTTAACACCATTAATTCATTTAATTCTCACAACACCCTTGTGAGGTGGGCACTATTATTATCCCCATTTACAGAAAAGGAATTTGAAGTTTAAAGGTTACAAAGCTAGTGAGTCATGGATAGATTCAATCTCGGGCCTGGGTGTGGTGGCTCACACCTGTAATCCCAGAACTTTGAGAAGCTGAGGCAGAAGGATCACTTGAGGCCAGGAGTTTGACACTGGCCTGGGCAACATAGCAAGACCCCATCTCTACAAAAGAAGAAACAAAAGGTTAAAAAAAAAAGAATTTAAATTCAGATTCAGTTGCAAATCCCTTCATCTTAGTCCCTACTGCCTTCAAAATTTCTTAATATAATTTGCGATGGTGGATATATATGGTATATTTGGTCTCTTCTGCATTATCTTTGTTTGGTTTACTATAATGCTCATCTTTTTCTGTACAATGCCTTTCTAGCACCTAGAAAATGATAATTTAAAACAATTTTATCAATTTTATCATGGAACCATGGCAAACCAGGCTAAGAATGACAGTCATTTGTATATAAATACTTAAATATACACAATACACTTCATTTAGTGCATTATTCAAATTCTGGGCTTAAATTAAAAGTCTTCCAGAAATCGCCAGCTGCTTCCTTTTGTGATTTCAATGATTCTCAACCAAAAAGGACTCAAAGTGCAAACCTCAGAGATATTGTGGGTTTGGTTTTAAACCATCAGAATACAACAAGTTATATGAATTTTGTGGTTTCCTTTTGCAGACAAATTTTGTGGTTTCCAGCGCAGTTTACACTATACTGTAGTCTATTAAGTTGTCCAATAGTATTATGCAAAATAATATATACCTCAATTTTAAAATACTTTATCACTTTAAAAAATGCTAACAATCATCTGAGCCTTCAGCAAGTCGTAATCTTTTTGCTGATAGAGGGTTTTGCCTTGATGTTGTTGGCTACTGAGTGATTAGGGTGCTGGTTGCTGAAGGTTGGCATGGTTGTGGCAGTTTCTTTTATTTTTTTCTTTTGTTACTGTAAGAATCAATTTATTATTAAAAAGGTTTAATTTCTCTTAAAATTCTCATAAAATTATAACATGAACATCATTATTTTCTGACATTTTCTTACTTTATGTCAAACTTTTATATTTCTACAAAAAGTTTGGAAAATATTCACTTAGTGAAATTTACCAAAAATATTTTTTATATACATGATAGACAAAGTGTATAGGACTATCTTACATATTAAGAGATATAGTTGTGTATTTACTAAATCAGAAAAACAAGACAAGAATATAGTATATTATATAACTTTAAAAAACTGGTTTTGATATACTACCTTTCCCATGAATTTGTACATTTTCATTGCACAGTTACTAAAGTATTGACAAATAGTTGTCAGCAGTGTTCTCTTTCTGTTTTAGATTTCTGTTTTATCTCTTATTGTATCGACTTTTTAAATTATTTTTAATTTTTCTGGCTGTATTACCAGAGATTTGTCTCTCTCATATTTTTTTCATAAAACAAGCTTTAGTTTTGATACTCTACCTTATACATTTACTTTCTATGTCATTAGGTTATACTCTCATTATTATTATATCTTTCTTTTTAATATTTTTGGATTGATTTTGTCATAATTTTTCCAGGTTCTGATTGGAAAAATGGGACCAACAGATTTGCTCAAACCTTGCTACTAACCTTCAATTTGGTTTAAAAAAAAAAAAAGACAGTAGCTATGAAGTGTAATAAAGCTGGGTGCAATAAAACGAGGTGGCCTGTATTTCCCAAATCAGCATTCTTATACTTACACCTGGTCACTGTTATTTGCCTTCTCTTCTGGCAACCCAAAACTGAGCAGCAGGGAAAATCGACTGGAATTCTTTCTCCCTAATTGCTTCCTTTTCTTTTTCTCCAAACCTTGCATTTCCTCCCCTAAAACCACCTAAGCCAAAACCATAGTTCAGGAAAGTGTGACTAAGCAAATTATCAACCAGCTCAGGGAGTCTCTCTAATTACTTTAATCAGGAACACGTTACCAGCTAGTAGGAGGCCTGATCAGCCTAGAACTCTTGCTTCCTATCTGTGGGTGGTGTGTCAGCAGATGGCAATCACTGCTGCTATTTCACCAGGTTAATGTGCGATTGTTCTAGTTTGGGGCTTCGGACCTTCTTTACTTTCCTTCAATTTATTTCATCAGTCCACTGAAAAAAGACAAAAACAACAACAACAACAACAAAAAACCCTTACTTTAATCCCAGAGTGCTCCAGCAGCCCATGCAACTGTTGGGCATAGTGCCAAATTTTTCAACGGGGAGAGAAGAAGATATACATAAGAGGAGATGCCTACCTCTCTCTCTCTCACCATATTCAAGCTCCCTGACAGCAGCTACTCCTAGGTCCTAGCAATGAGCCTGGCATAGAGCAGAGATCCAAATATTTGCTGAATACTGTGGAATAAAGAACGAAAGCATGAAAGCAAAGTTGTATTTACTAAGGAGCACTTTATGAGACAATGGATTGAAAAAGAAAAACATACTCACACAGGGGATGTGCTTATCACATAATACACCTAAATGAGAATGGTGAGAAAATAGGAACTTATGAGTGTTCTAAGCCACATGGCCAATGCTCCGGACATATTTGACAGCAGTGCATATCTGTTTTCTCACCACTAACTCAAAACAGTTAGAGATAGTGAGGCTGTATGAGAAAGAGAAAGAGATGGAGGTTGAAGTATGGGAAAAAAACAACGGGGTTCACATCAAATCATGAGCTTCCATCAGAAAAACAACAGCTGGTCAAACAACCACAGATGTTGGTGCAGTTGTGGAGAAAAGGGAAAGTTTACTTACTGCTGGTGATATTGTAAACTTGTTCAACGTTTATGGAAAATAGTACAGAGATTTCTCAAAGAACTAAAAATAGAATTACCATTAGACACAGCAATCCCACCAGTAGGGATCCACCCAAAGGAAAAGAAATCACTATATTAAAAAGGTAACTGTACATGTATGTTTATTGCAGTACTAGTCAGCAAATATGCAGCAAAATTATGGAACTAACCTAAGTGCCCATGAACAATTGACTGGATAAAGAAAATGTGGTATATAAAGACACCATGGAACACTATGTAGTCATAAAAAAGAATGAAATCACGTCCTTTGCAGCAACATGGTTGGAACTGGAGAACATCATCCTAAGTGAACTAACTCAGAAACAGAAAACCAAACTCTGTGTGTTTTCAACAATATATGGATGCTAAATGGCCACTAAGATGGAAATAATAGTCACCAGGGGCACCAAAATGGGAAGAGGTAAGGGAGGGAAGTTAGGATTCAGAAATTGTATATTGGGTACAATGTTCACTGTCTGGAGAATGGGCTACTGGAAACCCAATCCCCACCAGTATGCAATATTTTCATATAATAGACATACACTTATAACCTCTTGAATCTAAAATAAAAAACAATAAAAAGCAAAAAAAAAAAAAAATCAACATTCTAACAAGCTTAACTTCATTATAAAATCCTTAAAGGAAAATTCCAGAACTTCAGGAGGCAATACTTTCATGAGGCCTACTATTAATAGACGGTGTGCATCAAAATATTGCTATCCCTTTTTATTCCTTTACTTAACTTTCTACACCTTTGGTAATGGTAGCTCAAGAAGAAAAGCTGAGAGCCACAGCAAGGGTTCCTTGTGAAGTCAGGGGGCACTGCAGAAGGGCAGATTTAAAAAATTTGGCAAAGCTCTACTGCTGTTCCGTGACCACACATTGATGAAGGTATTCCATGAAGTTGGCTTCCTGTCCTATGGGTAATCACATTGCACAGTGGATTCAAACCGTTATATTTTGGTATCATCAATCCAAATGTATCTCTGGAGTTTTTCTTAGCAGAGAAAGTATAAATCAAATAAGTTTTTAAAATTGAAAATATATTTATAAACATATTTGGAGATATCAGCATATACAAGTATACATATATGTATCTTTCTCTTTAGTTCATTAAATAAATATTCTTGAGCACATACTGTGCACTATATGAGGAACTAAAAATAGAAATTAAGACATGCTTCCTGCCCTAAAGTGATTTGAGTACAGTGATGACAGCAGTCCACATACAAGTGGCAAGCATGTGACAGTTGCTACAGGGGCAACGAATTATGGAGTATTACTAACTCTACTACATTTATTCTTCTAAAATGCTAATAGTTCTTGCAGTTTATAGTAGGCAGGGAAGCATATCATTAACGCTGAAACCATGCAGAGATGTTCCTAGGAATAAGCAAATCTACAAAAAACAAATCTACATACACTATAGATTGACTAAGTAGAAGAAATGTCTCAGGAAAAAAGTTTGGTGATTGCTTTTTTCCCTTTTTTTAAAAGAAAGTATGCTGGTTGAATTTTCTGCAGATATCGTCAGAATAAATAAATGGGTACAAACAAATATTTAGTTTTGTAGCACTGACCAGGTATCCTGTTGAGGCTCAGTCTACATATCCTAAACTAGAAACTGGGCAATTTCATACTTTGAGGACTTTCAGAAAACTCCAAAGCTCTCCTGTCCCCAATCTTGGTTTAGAAATTTCACTCTTCCAACAAAGTTTAAGTTTCCATAAGTGCAAGGTACTATAGATATGTCAAGCTTGGAAAGGAGTAAAAAATTAAATTACACTGATCATCAGCTTACCCTTTGCAAATTAAATCACTGTATTAAATGGTACCCAGAATGCTCCTGCTTCCCCAATGAGAAATTATCACCACATGTTCACCTTATTTTCCTGAAGGTATTCTAGTTATATTAAAAAGTGATCTATTTCCCTGTGATCCAAAATGAAATAATTTTCACTTATGTGGAGAAGTATTTGCCATCCACTTACTGAAGCCCTAAGAGCACTCACTTTTACAATGGATATAATACAAGGACCTTTTTTCATGGAACATACTTGATCAGGAAAAAGGAGACTGCAAAGTCACGTGGATTGTTAAAATATATAATCTCTTGAAACCATCAATGGCTATTTCACTATTTCTGAAGCAGCAGTACATAATGGCGTAGTTCTGATAGTCTGGGCAGCATTCTTACTCCGTGGGGCTTTCCCCTTACTGGTTGTTGAAGTGTAGCGGGAAGACAGAGAGATTATGACACCAAGACTATTGTAGGAAGTGGCAACTTTTACTATGCTCGCCGGCTCAGCGGGCTCGAGGGGCTAATGTTTCCAGGTTGAGCCCCGCAGAATGGGAGAAGTGGGGTCTTATACCCTTGTTTAGGTAAGGGAGGGGGTCATGTTGAGTGATTACATATTTCCTTTGGAATCTTACAAGGTTGTACTTAGCAAAATTAGATTTTTCAAAGAACAAACGGTCTCCAGGAACTTCAGGGTTGTAAATTGTCAACTTCAGAAGAAGGGTTTTGGATAAGTCTGTGAATTAGTTACTCTTTTGCATTTCCATGAGAGCCATCAGTCTCTAGCCATTTGGCCTCTTTCAAACAAAACGGGCCTGGCGCCTGGAGGGTCTTTAAAGCTTGCCACTTGGCTTTCAAAAGGAAATACCTGCTGCTACCAGCCCCCCTTTCTGCTACCAGCCCCCCTTTCTGCCACAAGGTTAGTGGGAGACAATTTGTCACCCCAGGTGATTGCCATGGGGCCAACTGCTGACCCCGAAGCAGCTACTCATGTGTTTCTGCGTTCATTCACTCATTACACAAGAAATATATATTTGAGCATTTGCCCCATTCTGCTATATTCCCCCTTTTGATGCTTGATCTTTTATGGATCTAAAGCATCATCATCCTTAATCTGGTGCATCAACATTATATGGGCTGCAGTTTTTCATTCAATAACTGTTTCCACAGACTTAGAAAGGGCGTTCATAATTATTGGGGCTATGCAAGGGAGGAAAAGACAGGATCCCACCCATAGGACTACAGAGCCAATAATATACTTAAATCTCCCAGACCCGAGAACGTGTTTTTAAACCAATTGCCAATTTTTATGCCTTGCCATTTTTGCACCGGGACGTGGGCAAGTCTTCTAACATTGGTGGCTATATCAGTTATAACTTTACCATTATCATCTATTTGCAAACAACAGTCAGAGCTATTAAATTTACCACATACTTCTCCTGTTTCCACCAGCAGGTAGTCCAAAGTTAAGTGGCTTTGATAAACAGCCGCGCGCATTTGGGCTTGCTGCTGAGCGACAAGCTCAAAAGTCATGGTTATTTGATTAGTTATAACTTCCAAGACAGTTTGTAACCTGATAATGCGATTTAGCATTTCCGACTCCTATCTTATGCCCATGTGGCTGGGCCATAAGTATTTATAATTTTCTGGGGTGGCCATTTGTTATTTTTCCAAACCCGGGTCCCTCCTATATTAGGAACTTGGTCGAGGGATCAAGCATCTCTTGTTTTGAGGCTTTCATCAAGGGGAATGCCTAGTTCATCTCCCCCGGGTTAGGCAGAAGGAAAAATCCTGGCTGGATTGTTCCTATGGTACATGTGCCTTTCCATAATGCTGGGAGCTGGGCATATGCAACCTTTCCACATATCCAAAATAGCCCTTTAGTACATTGAGATTTAGTTGCATAAGCAGATGCCCAATACCAAGCAGGCCTTGTTGGCCACCAGAACAAACTTCTGGCTGGGATGAATAATGATGGAAAACTCTTACGTCTGACCAGATAGTTTCTATACATGTACATGCTGGGTGTGTGAGGGAAGCAATAAACACCCAAATTAGGCAGAAATACATAAAAGCACAAGAATACTTTCTATTATAAGAAAGAATGGAAATTCTAGTGATACCCTTTTCTAACATGCTTAATGGGGACAACTTTGTTAATTCTATAGCAAATAAAGTTAGTTCTACAGCAATGAAAATGACAAACAGTTTAGCAAATATAAAGGTTGACAAAGCAAAACAATGGCTTATCAGTAATGTCCGCTCAGTTCTTAAGCTGAATCCTTAATCTTCTGCTGTGCATCAATCAGTCAGCCTCTGGTGTGTGACTGAAGCAGGGCTTGAAGTGTTC
Source organism: Carlito syrichta (assembly GCF_000164805.1). Taxonomy (NCBI): domain Eukaryota; kingdom Metazoa; phylum Chordata; class Mammalia; order Primates; family Tarsiidae; genus Carlito; species Carlito syrichta. The sequence continues at coordinate 120,436 of NW_007239876.1, forward strand.
TCAGACTTCTAGAGCAGGGCAGGAGCTGCGGAATCTGCGGTGCACTCCCAGTCCTGGAAGGTCGGCTTAATTCTGCTAAAATGGATCCGAGGAACTACTTCGGCTACTTTGCAGTCAGGGTAAACAAAAGAACAGTAAATGGCCCCCTCCAGAGGGGATTTAGAGATTGTACATTCCATTCTTTTACCCATACCATATTACCTGGCTTAAAAGAATGGGTATTGGTAGCTAAACTAATTGGCAATCATTCTCTGACTTGACAATGGATGGCATTTAGGACTGAACCTAAGGCTTACATTTGCTGTTCTAGGGTAAGACTTCCTAATTCCTTTAAGTCTTCCTGTATGCTCTTAAAGAGAGGGGGTGGCCGTCCATAAAAAATCTCAAAAGGCAAGACGCCTGTTTAATTCATTTAAAGGCCTGTTTCTGGGCCTTTTCCCATACAGGGGCTCTTGTTCACCCCTCTTTGAGGCTTCATAGAGGGGTTTCATCATGATAGAAAAGTTAGGTATTTAAATTCTACAGACTAGTATAGGAACAGGACCACCCTTAGGGTCCTTTTTTTTTCTTACAGTTGTTGGTTGGGTCCTTCCTTTCTTCAATTTTTAGCAGCACTAACTGCCCTGGATGTTTGAGTTTTTCATGGTCGAAGAAGTGTCTAGGGAAATAAGCTTATAAACTGTGATTAAAATTTGTCCCAAATGGACAACACATTTCCATATGAGCATTTATGTTTGTGGCCCCCTTTCTTTCATAGGTGTAGGAAAAAGGCCTACGTTAAACAATTTTAAAGTTTTAACGAATTCCATTTCAGGGTCTTGGATCCTGAGTGATGCAATACCAAATACCTATGTTTAGTTTACTCATGTATCCAAAGGATTTCTAGTGATTATTATGCTAAACCGCAAATTGAAAGATTGTACTGTCCTAGTTCTACATCTGGTGGAGTTTTCCCTGGATTTGCCAAGGGGTGGGATAGGTTGCTACTCAGTCTGCAGTAGAAACGTTTGAACGCCTTCTAAAACCTACCTATAGGAAATTTATGTCTAGCCTGTGCTAGCTACCCTGTCTCAATTATTTATTCTTTAGAGATTTTTCGATCCCATAATCATTTGGGGTGCTGAGGGGTGAAGGTCATCTTCTGTAATTTCTTCAGAGCTAATAATGGGTGCAGTCCTGCCTAGCCAGAGATCAAAAATTTCTCCCTGTCTGACTTGAGGCATCCAGATTTGTTTCAGCAGTGGCATTGTTTGCAGGCACTGGTTGGAATTCTTGCATGACCATTATATGGGCATGAAATTACTGGATTCTAGCTCAATAAAAGGAATAAAGTCAGGCATATATTTTGACAATTTTAGGCAATGGTTGATTATCTTTTGTACAAAAGTTACAAGGCCTGAAGTTATTAACATAACTTAAATGATAAACTTTAATTTCTGTGGCTTCATTACAAGTACCAGCCTTTGGAGTTTTTAATGTATTTCTGGACTACAATGGTAGCCTGACAGATTGTTTTAGAATATAATTTGAACTAGTCACTCAAGTAAATCTTATATAAAATTTGAAGAGAAATCCAAAAATGTTTGGAGACTTGCATCCAGATAAGACTTTATTATGCCTAGATTGTTTATAGGATTTCTTCTATACATATATTTCTTTCTTATATACTTTTCTCATACCATTTTGGCATGTTTATACCATTTTATTTTTGTTCTCTACCCCCCTTTTAAAAATTCTCATAATTGTTTACTTTATTATAGGACAGAAATTTACCATATAAGATTTCTTTTTTAGATAAAAATATCTTCTTTTATATTTCTTTTTTCTTCTTACTAAAACCTTATTTGTACACCAACCTTTTAATATTTTTCTTTCGCTTTTTGCTTTCCTTTTTATTTATTTATAGATAACCTTTTACAGTTATAATTGGAATTTACCTTTTAATAACTGTTAGGTGAAACATTTAGCTTTGGAACACCCTTAACTCACACTAGAGAGCAGGTTTTAGGAGCAAGAAGTTCATTCAGTATGAGCACAAGGGCTAAAAACTTAGCTTCAGTATTAATTAAGAAGTTAATTTGGACCCCAGCCACATTCATATAGACCCAACGATTTTCTAGGTTGATGGCAAACAGAGCGCTGCACTGGGCCATACCCCTGCCCCTTCAGTCTACAGACACCAGCACCGAGCTAGGTGTCCCCCCACCCCCACCTTCGGGAGAGGCCATACCCTCTCTTTCAGTGGCTTTTTAATCAGATGTTGGACAAGCTCCTGGGGGCTTAGGCCATTAAGAACAATTGTGCTTTAAGTGCCCAGATTGACCACATTCATAGCAACTGATACCATCCTCCTTAGCAAGTTTATCCTTATCAGGCCTCCTTTGGGTGACTGGAGTTTTGCCTTTAGTGGCAATTGCCAATTTGTTTACCTTTCCTCTGGTTAGTGCTCATTTTGGAGTTCTCCTCTTTTTTTCCTTAATGTTTCAGTTTCTAAGAACTTCAGAGGCTTTCTATAATTAGGAGTTCGGTATTCATAGTCCTGAGTCAAACCTCTGGAGTTACGCATTTAATATTCTATAGGATATAATGTTGTTTGCAAAGTAGTGAAATAAATTTTTAAAATGCCTCTACATACAGAACTTTTGACTATTTTATCTTATTATTATTATTTATTTTTGGTCTACAAAGTGAATTTAATTGCCAGATAGTTTTGCTCCTTTCCAAATCTTATTATCTGCTAACCTTTAGTGAGTTCAAATTTGATTTTTAATAATGCACTTATTATTATTATTATTATTAAACCATGTAATTTTAATTTGCTCCAATCATTCAAAATCTGTCCCATTGGGGTGTCTGAGGGTATAGATGATTACATATTTTCTTGGTCACGTTTTTTGAAAACTCAGAATTTGTTTTGAACGCTTGCAATTTATTTCTCAAAGGAGAATTCTAAAACAAACAAATAACTAAATAAAGTCATAAACAGCAATGCCAAGAATTCCTGGAACCCTGATGGCTTCTTCCAGGCTGAGTGTTCTCAGCCTTCCTTGAAGCCCTTTTTTTTTTTTCTCCACGGCTTTCCAAGGATGTCTACAAAAATGGCCTGGTACAAAACCTTTTTAGAGTGAACAGACCACGTACATGTAAAATGATCTGTTCCTACTTATTCCTAATTATGAACAGGCAAAATTGTCAAAAATTCTCATAAATTACTAAACAGTGGCCTTAGTTGTAAGATGTGGACAATTAAATGAGAGTGATTAGGTCTCACTCTATGCTCCACAGAGTGTGCCTAGTACTTGACCTGTCCCTTAGGTGAATGAAGTACTGAGCTTACAAGGTGACTTAATCAGGTGAGAATGACCAGTTCCCATGCCTTATTAAGTCCTGCAAAGTATTCAGCATTTAAAACTCTACCAGTCTTGTAAGAGGTGTGCTAGTCAGGCATAGCCAAAAAAGTAAGCATTTGTGTTATTTAGCATTACAATATAAAGTAGGGACTCAGCATACATTACATAACTCTAAGAGACTTCCCAGCAGTTTTATAGGGACAAGCAGTTGATTACGATCTTAGGCAAGGCCTAAACCTTTACAAACAGACTTACTTTTAACTAACCTGGCTTTTAGCATTTGAAAACAAGAACAGCCTATTCATTCCCTTAGTTGCCAGAGAAAGATTACAAAATTATTTTTTTCCAAGGCTAGCATTAACTTGCACTGAGTTAGCAAAAGGTTAAGTAGCATATAAGAGACATTTCAACATTTCTTTACAGGTGGATTAGAATGAGCTCCTTCAGAATTTATGAAGGAGAACACAGGCTAAGGAAGGGAGGGGGCGTGGTCCCCGGAAAGAATTTAAGATAACCAGTAACACTTCACATATGCAGCAGGCAATTTTCCCACAATCTTAACAACAAAAGGCAGAAATTTTAACAGTGCCAACGAGTTGGGGGAAACACCACACAAAGGGAGGGAAACATAAAATGACATAAAGAAACATATGCCAATCAAGTTTTTTTTTTTTTAATCAATTTTTTTAATGATATTGTGGGGTACAGTTAAGGGTTAGGTATACAAATATGCTCCGTTCAGGCACCCTTGTTCCAATCAAGTTTTTAAAAGATGACATGTCCCATCAAACAAAGCATAATAACTCAACCAGCTTTTTAACAGATTCAAAACGAAAGGCACACATAAACAAGAGAATGAGGGGTATGAGAAACATCCGCTTTGTCCCCCTCCAGTCATACTTCTCACGAAGATATTTTAGACACCTCCCAGCAATTGGCAGGTTGGTACACCCCAATGCAGACTAACTTTATGCAGAGCCCTCCTGCTGTCCATCTCATTCACACACAATCACACAGCACACTCTTCAACCTTCTGTCCTAATCCTAGGAGTCTACGAATTCATCTTCAGACAGTGTTTCCTTCCACTGCCTTTCAGCCCTTTCCTTCAGGCTGGAGATTACTAGGGGACTGCCGGAGGTGATCAAGCTCCCCTTCTGCCATCTATTGGCAGGTCTATGCAAAGGCCCTTATTCTTCCCTTTCTATCGAGTGGTCTTTCTGTCCTTTCCTTCAGGTGGTCATCCTTATACCAGTTCCTCGCCTCTTGAGTCCTGTTGTGCTTTTGTGGTCCGAGCTTCAGTGCACCAGGAGGGGCCTCCCTCCTACAGATCAAAAAGTCTGTTGCGTGCCAGGCGAGACTGCCTTTCCCGTTGCCCTGGAGGTCGTAACCCGATGACAAAGGAGGTGGAACACACCATCTTCAAACTCTCCGCTTTTCTGGCCAACGCACCAGAATAATGTAGTAGGAAGACAGAGAGATCGTGACACCAAGACTATTATAGGAAGTGGCAACTTTTATTACGCTGGCTGGCCCAGCGGCCTTGAGGGGCTAATGCTTCCAGGTCGAGCCCCACAGAATGGGAGAAGTGGGGTCTTATACCCTTATTTAGGTAAGGGAGGGGGTCATGTTGAGTGATTACATATTTCCTTTGGAATCTTACAAGGTTGTACTTAGCAAAATTAGATTTTTCAAAGAACAAATGGTCTCCAGGAACTTCAGGGTTATAAATCGTCAACTTCAGAGGAAGGGTTTTGGATAAGTCTGTGAATTAGTTACTCTTTTGCATTTCCATGAGAGCCATCAGTCTCTAGCCATTTGGCCTTTTTCAAACAAAACGGGCCTGGCACCTGGCAGGTCTTTAAAGCTTGCCACTTGGCTTTCAAAAGGAAATACCTATAACTGCTACCAGCCCCCCCTTTCTGCCACAGGGTTAGTGGGAGACAAGTTGTCATCCCAGGTGATTGCCATGGGGCCAACTGCTGACCCCAAAGCAGCTACTCGTGTTTCTGCGTTCATTCACTCATTACACAAGAAATATATATTTGAGCATTTGCCCCATTCTGCTATAAAAGTATCCACAGAGTTTTAGAAAGGTTATGCTGACAAGGGACTGACAGCTAGGCTTATTCCAACTAGCCCTAAAGCTGAGTTCCACTTGAATTAATTTTCAAGAGAGTACCTCGCCCAAACAACACATTTCTTAAGGTCTTCCACGTCCATTTTAAATCATTAGAATTTCAGTCTTGCTTTGGGAGAACTGTCAGAATTTCACATATCCTTCTGATGATTAAATGATCTCTACTGCCATGCCCCAAACTTAGAGGTGATTGGAGGAGATCAGAAATCAAAATTCTTTATTTTTAAAAGTTTTTTGATTTTATATATATAGGGGGTACAATTGCAGGTTTCTTACATGCATATATCATATAGTGGTAAAGTCTGGGCTTTTGGTATATCCATCACCTGACAGAAATCAAAATTCTATTAAAGAAAACCACATACAATACCTACTGTGTGGGCAACACAGTAATAACCACCACAGAGTTTTAAATACAAGAAAAATCTTTGACCTAAAGAACTGGTGATTCATGAAATGACTGGAGTAAGCATAGTGCAGGGTTTGATTAAGAATTAAAATGAGTGCCATAGGCAATGATAATGATAATACCTCATAAGAATACCTTATTATTTAAGAACAAAAACTGAAAAACATAGAGCGCTTAAAGTATAAAGTGTATTTACATACAATACCTCTTTTAATTTTTACAACCACATGATAAGGTAGGCAAGGTGGATATTGTATTACTCACCCCATTTTACAGGTGAGGCAACTGGTGACCAAAGAGGTCAAGGGGCATTGCCAAGGGTAACTTGCAGATAAGTGGCAGAATTCCAGAATGGCAGCCCTACTGTTGCCTCCTTGTTCTGTAATCTTGCTGCAATACCATGCTGCCTCCTTGCTACGTACCATGGGAGAGCAAAGGGCAAAGAGGGAAGGACTTGAAGGGTAAGCTGTAAAGAATGTTGGTGAGTGATAAAAAGAATGTAGGGTCTTCATGGGGAGAGCCAGATAAACAGATGGCCAAAAAGCATGACCACAGGTTTACAGCCAGAGATTAGGGAGAGAATGACTTCGTGAAATGGATGTGTATTGGAAGGAAGTGGAGAATAGGATTTGATAGAAAAATTAAATTATACATGGAGGATTCAGAAAGCCAGGAGTAGAGTTTTGGTCTTTCAAGCAATGAGACAGTTTTGTAAAGGAGACTTTAAGAAAGTTGATATGGAGCAGTCAACAAACATGTGAACAAATACTCAGCTTCACTAATCATCAGAGAAATGCAAATCAAAACTACAATGAGATACAAACTCACACCAGTCAGGATGGCTATTATTAAAAAGTCAAAAAACAGCATGGGTTGTTGAGGCTACAGCGAAGAGGATGCTTCTACACTGTTGGTGGGAATGTACGCTAGTTCAGTCTTTATGGAAAGCAGTGTGGCAATTTACCAAAGAACTAAGAATTGAGCTACCATTCAATCCAGCAGTCCCACTCCTGGGAACACACCCAGAGGAACACAAAACATTCTACCTGCATGTGTATGTTTATTACAGCACTATTCACAATAGCAAAAACATGAAACCAACCTAAATGCCCGCTGAAAGTGGACTGGATAAAAAAAGACTGGATAAAGAAAATGTGGTACATATACATGACGGAATACCACACAGTCATAAAGAACAAAATCATGTTCTTTGCAGCAACATGGATGCAGATGGAGCCCATCATTCTAAGTGTACTATCACAGAAACATACAACTAAATACCGCATGTTCTCACCTGTAAGTGAGCACTAAACATTGGGCACATAAGTGGGAACAACAGACTCTGGGCACTGCTACAGGAGGGAGGGAAGGAGGGGAGGGATAACGGACACACAACTACCCACTGGGCACCACCATGTCCACTACTAGGAGGAGAGAAGGCCTGGTAGAAGCCCAAACCTGCCTTCACATGATTTACTTATGTAGCAAATCCTCATGTGTATCCCACAACTCTAAAATAAATTATAAAAAAATAAAATAAAACAAAGAAAGTTGATATAATGTTCTGGAAGTAGAAGGGTTAGAGGGTAGAAGGTGGGGGGCAAAGAGTCTGAGTTTCTGAAATCTGGGAGCAGGTAGCTAAGGGCCTAATGTGGTTCTGAGATTTCAAGGTGGATATATGCTTGGCAGAATTCATCACAGATTCATGTGTTCATCTGACATCACTGAGCAATAGCAAAGCCAAAAGACTCTGGGTATAAGGAGCAGGGTACCAAAAAAGAGAAGGATGACTGGTGTTTACAAACTCAACACGGATTACGTCATTTTAGGCTGGTTGACCTAAAACCTGTAAGATATGCTATCTCCAGGACTCAGGATTAGCAAAGGTAAAATTACCTACATTTTCAGGCCTCAGTTTAATATGACTTCCTGAACTCAGCCAGCCTGTTATTAGGATGGAATGGAGGTGGCCCTGTAGGCCAGTTGGAGCTCCAACAGATGAAGGGGTTCTAAGTAGGGTGAGGAAGGGGTACTCTGGGTCCCTCACCCCCATTTAAGTGAGGCTGGATCTGATTTTATAAAATTTGCTTTTTTTAAAGGATAGTTCCCAAAATTTAATTTAGGAAAAGCGTTCCATAGCTTTAAAGCATCTGAAAAGCCAGTAATCCAATCCAACCCCAGTCACAGACAGATGAGGAAGCAGGACCAGATATATGTAGGGCCTGGTCCAAGGTCACAGAGCAAATGAGGCCTGTCAAGGGCCCTTTTAAGTACACTAAATTGGACAACTGTGGACTCAGAAAACAAAAATCATTCCATGTACTTTGAAGTCCCAGAGTCAGCATTCTTTCCAGGTTTTTCTGTGCCTGTGGCAGAGTCAGTCTCCAGAAGCCCTTAAGCAGGCCAGCACATGCACCAGGACAGAGGATGGGGACACAGCTCCTGGATGCAGGCAGCAAGGCCAGGCCTCAGGGCAGCAGGAGAAGTGAGGTTGTTTCAGAAGGGAGCTTCTTTCAGGGTTGAGCCTCTTGACTGCAAATAAAACTTAAAGTGCTTCTAATAAGAAAAGCGTCTGGAGAAAACTTTCTCTGATACGTTCATATTCCTACACTTGCTTATTTCTTTTTCCCCTCACTTTAGTCTCCTTCTGGAGATTAACACTAAAGCCAAACAAAACACAAAAAGAAACACTACCACCAACAACAAAAACCACCTTAAGAGAAAGGCTGCGTGTGCCCTGGAGAAGATAAGAAGTGCTGTAGGTTTGGAATTCTCACTGTTACCCAAGAATTATGACCCAGAAACAGGGAATCATTAAATCCGGCTGGTTTCACTTGTATAACAGCATATAACATTGTACCAGCTACTGCACTGCCCGCTGAATCAGGAAGTTTAGGGAGGGAAAAAAACTGGCAAAGGCCCTAGTAAATCTGTCTTTTTGTATTCCAATCATAAAAAAGTATTCCCCACACTTTTTCACACAGTGCCTACCGTCACCTTAACTATGTTTATCGAGACAGACAAAGTGTCTTCTCTGAAGCGAGAGCATTTCTCTTCTTTGACAGCAAATACTGATGAAATCTTCCCGGAGAAAAGTTAGGCAAACCAAGACCCACCTTGCCAGTTACAAAGGAACAGACTTCCGAATTCTGGTATTTTCTTTCTCTTTTCTTATTGTCAGGGAAAAAAATAAATAAATAAAAGTGATAGAATTTTGTAGAACATTTCTACTGGAGATAGAACTGTTTATGCTTTAACTTAGGTCAAAAGATTTCCTACCAGTTTTGTGAATTATCTAATCCAAATAAAAGAATTCCTAAACCAATTATGCTTATTGTTAATTTAGAAAAAACTGGGATGAATACAGATGAAAGACAAACCAGCCGTGCCAGATGAGCTATTCCCTGGCAGGACAGCACATCACCACTGCAGGATGGAAAATGCTGAGGGGATTGTGACTTTGCTTGCAATGACAATAGTGGCAGTGGACTATAAGTTATGAATTAACAGCTCTCTGTGAACTGATTAACTCCTGCATATCCTGAATGCCTAGTTTTAAAAATGACAAATCAAAATGACCTTTTGGGCACTCACCAACAATGCTAATAGAAATATATCCCAATTAGAATCGGAAGGGGGGGTCACATTGGTGGCACATTTGTTGATCTGAGCTATAGAGCCTGTCTTCTTAATCACCTGTTAGGAAGATAAAACCTCCTTAAAATAAGTCACACAGCTCCCTATACTTCATGTGCAATTCACCAACATGAAAGCTGCAGGTTTTATAATTATTATCGGCACTGCCAGCTAGCTGCTAAAAGTTATTGAGATGGGTAGACTTCGTTTGAGAGTTAAAATACCTTGTGCTGCCTCAATGTTACCTGCATAATTGTAGAACTTTCTAATTCACATAGAAGACCCATCATTATGCCAAGAGAAATGGAGGCTCTTGGATTCTCAACCTGATAACTTGATGTACAAATTTCCCTTTGGATTCTTCCTGAAGGATTAGCACTTAGTGCTAGTGGGAAGGGGGAACAGGTCTCCCAGCATGCACTCTGTCTCTTGCCTGCAGCTTAGTCGGTGATTCTGAACTCAGTGTATTCATCTGGGACTTTCTTTTCCCACTCCCAAACTTGGGACTCTACAAAGTGACTAATGCAGGCACATAAGTAATTTCCTGGCCACTGTAGTAGTCAGACAAGAATGGAAACCGATAGATGTATATTTTTATTCTAGAGCTAGATCAAACAGAAAAAAGCAATCTCCACCCCCACCAAGCTCTAAAGGGCCGCCCCTCATTCCATCAGGGAAGGCGGAAAGTGTGCTTTGTGCAGACTGGTCTAGCCTTTGATGGATTTATTGACAAGACCTACTGGCTAGAGTAAGTACAGGGATGCATCATTTGTTGAGAAAGAGAAGACTATATACCACTGTCAGGTTTCCAGAAGCTCATAAAACAGTCGTTAGGCTTGGAAGATCATGACCACAGTGCATCAGTATCAAGAAGAAAGCATTAAAGGGATTTCTCAAGTTTAATGGAAAACAAAATTTCTAAAGCAAAGCGAGTTAGCTGCCAGTGTCTATCTGAAGCTGATGGAGACTCAGAGTTCTTTAACTTTAACAGACTCTGCTCTGTGAACAGGGGCTAAACTGCATTGGCCTCAGTCACTTTTGTTGTTTGTCACTGACTAAAAGGAACAGAACATTCATGTAGCACTGTTTAGTCTCATAGGGGTTGGGAGGAGGGAATAAAGTGACAAAACTGACTTAGTTAATTTTGCATAGCAGTGACAAGATGTTGTCTATATAATACTTCAGACTTTCAAATAATGAAAAATAAATATTAAAGTTGTGACATTATTGGATGGCAATAGAGGAAAGAACAATGAACCATTGTCTGTGTTACATTTCATATAAAAAGGTTGCATGGGAAGCCCCATTACTTCTCAGGTTGAGCATTGAAATTTCTAGCCCCTAGTGGAATAATTCTTAAGGCTAGTGTATACTGGATTTAACTAGGGTCAGGGATATCTTGTCCAGATCCTGAATCAAGGAACTGTTCAAAACTGTTTAAACTGAGCAAATGCTTAATATATTGGGGTCTCAGTTTCCTCATCTGTAAAACATGACAGTAATACTTAAATGTCATGTCTGTGACAAAGATGGAAATAATAGAACCTGGGGACACCAGTAAAGCAGGGAGGTAGAGAGGAGGTTAGGGTTCAGAGATTACCTACTGGGTACAATGTTCACTATCTGGAAAATGGGTCACCTGAGACCCAATCCCCATGACTACTCAATATGTCCTTGTAACAAACATGTACTTGTACCCCCAATTCTAAAATTAAAAAAGAATAAATAAGAAAGAGAAGCAAATTCAGGACTGTAGTGAGAAGTAAATTATAAGAAGTAGTGAGAATTAAATGAATTAACTATAAAGGATGTTTCACAGTGCCAGGCATTTAATAAGTGCTCAACAATTGTTAATTCTCTTTAGTGTGTGTGTGTGTGGTTTTGTTTTTTTTTCCACTTTCAATTATAGAAAATAAACTACGGAAGGAAATAAACAGTGCAGGTTGTGGAAGAAGATGATGTAGTTTGAGCGTTCTTGTTATTTAGGTGGCAGATTTAGCTGAACCACCATCAGTCCTAGAAACAGGCTTAGCATACCTGGCAGCTGAAGCTGTTCATGGCATGGAATGGGTAATGAAGTGCCCAGCAGGCATGAGATTTGCTCACAGAGCATTAGCCATCTACTCCGATCCCTTGTATGGCAAAACATCTTGCTGCTGACTCCCAAAAGTAAGCCCTCCAAGCCAAAAGTCAATACATAAGTTGTTTCATTGCCCCTGGTGATATCCTTTCATTTTCTTTACAAAGAGCAATGCTACTGTCTCCCAAAGAAACAAGGTGAAGGGAAATAAGAGACAAGAGGAAATAGCCAAATGCAAGAAGAACTAAGGTAATCAAATATGATTAACATCTTTCTTTACTGCCAGGACACTGAAAACAGAATCCCAGCCAGCTTTGTGAGTTAGCGCCCTAGCCAAATGGCTACATATTTGATGGAAACAGAGATCTAACAATGGAAAAATAAAAGCATTTCCCCCACCAAATGAGGAGTAGTCAGAAATGCAGTTTAAGAAAAATGACCCTGTGGAATTTATTCCAGGTTGATTCTCTTCCTGCGACAGGAATCGAATGTACTCAGCCCACAGGCTTGGGGGCCGTTTCTCTACCAATGCTGCTGATTCCACCTGCAATCTAAAAAAATCAAGCTGCACATTTGATTCCTTGGCTCTCCATAAGTAATAACTGAAGCACTATTTTTCATGCTCTACAAAATGCAAACACTGCTGAATTGATCCACTTTAAATCTTCACAAACAATTCAACTGAGGATGAAAGCCGATAAGACATTTCAAAGTGAGGATGGCTGAATAACTTGGGGCTGGGGATGGTGGGCGTGTGTACAGGGGAGGTCCCTTTTTAGTAGAATTATTCCTGGTTTAAAGCAGGGGTGCGGCTCTAAAGTTTGTCACGTATGCGTTCTATCTGGTTGCATGCGATGTCTTGTAGAGTCAAATCCACTGCCTTCTATAGAATCTTTCGGGTAACTATCATGCTATATATAAGTGGTCACCAGACAGGTCCTGTCAACTGCCTGTAGTCACTTGCCTAGCCTGAATGCCCAACCAAAATAAAAAATCAGACATAGTTTGGAAGTCTGTGAGCCAAACAGTTGAGTAAAATGGCAAGAAAGCCAGTAGGTAACATGACCAAGTGCAAGCCGCAGGTCTGTGGTCAGGAGATCATGGAACAGACATAAGGGACCTAAGCAGGCCAAGTCTGGAATCCAGCCTCCAAGCAATTTGTCAATGAAAGCTATATTCCTTTTTCTGAATGTCCTTCCACACTTTCTAAAACTAAGGATAGACTTCTTATTCTGTGAGACCCAAGCTCAAATTTTACTTTCCTAGTCCTTGAGCTCACTTGTTCTTCATTTACTAGGTATTATTTCCCATACTATGTTTATAAAATTCAACTTTGTTATACAAGTAACACAAACACATGCATATGCATATGTATTTATACAGTCATGAGCCACATAATGATATTTCAGTCCAGGATGCCTTTATATACAATGGTGGTACCATAAGATTGTAATGGAGCTGAAAAATTCTCATCACAAATTCCTAGTGACATCATAACCCTTGTAGCACAACACATTACTCACATGTTTGTGGTGATGCTGGTGCAAACAAACCTACTGCACTGACAGTCATGTAGAAGTATAGCACATACAGCTATGTCCAGTACATAATACTTGAAAATGTTAATAAATGACTGTTACTGGTTTATGTATTTACTATACTTTACTTTTAGTTGTTATTTTAAAGTGTATTTTTATTTCATTTAAAAAAAAGTTAGGGAAATCCTTTCGGTCCCCTCCCACTGTGGGAGATTTTCTGTCCTCTCAATAAATCCTGCTTTCAAAAAAAAAAATTAACTGCAAAATGGGATCAGACAGGTCCTTCAGGAGGTATTTCAGACAAAGGTATTGCTGTCATAGATGACAGTTCCATGCACGTGATTGATCCTGAAGACCTTTCAGTGGGATAAGATGTAGAGCTGAAAGACAGTGATATTCATGATACTGAGTTTGTATAGGCCTAGGCTAATGTGTGTGTTTGTGTCTTCGTTTTTAACCAAAAAGGTGAAAGAGGAAAAACATTTAAAAGTAGAAGAAACGTATAGAATAAGGATATAATGGAAAAATATTTTTGTATAACTACATAACGTGTTTGTGTTTTAAGCTAAGTGTTATTACAAAAGAGAAAAAGATTTTTAAAATGTAAAAGTTCATAAACTAGTTATAGTAAGCTAAGGTTAATTTATTACTGAAGAAACGTTTTAAAATAAATTTAATGTATACTGAGTGTACAACACAGTAGTGTACAGTCATGTCCTAGGCCTTCACATTCACCTGTCACTCACTCGCTAACTCACCAGAGTAACTTTTGGTCCTGCAAGCTCCATTCATGGTAAGTGCAATAAACAGGTGTACAATTTTTCATCTTGCATACCATATTTTTGCCATACCTGTTCTATGTTTAGATACACTTAGGTACACAAATACTAATAGTTACAACTGTTACAATTGCCTACAGTATTCAATACAGTAACATGCTGTAAGGCTTGTAGCCTAGGAGCAACAGGCTATGTCCTATAGCCCAGGTGTGTGGTAGGCTATACCATCTAGGTTTGTGTAAGTACACTCTATGATGTTCACATAATGATGAAATTGCCTAACAACAAGTTTTTCAAAACATATTCCCATCAGTAAGTAACATTAGAACACACACCTATACATACTTATCCACAAAGTAATGTAATTATATATATATATATCTTCCCTTCACTAGACTTTAAATTTTTTGAAAGCAGAAACCATGTTTTGTGAATTGAATACTAGACTAGATATTCAAGATTCACAAATAAACATCTTTTTGAATTAATAAGTGAGGATGTAGATGAATATGCAGATTAACAAGCAGTTGGTTTGTGGGAAAGTAGAAAAGAAGTGATGATCTAGGTCTAAGATGGGTAAAGTACAGCCAAACAAATCTTTCTTCCTTTGGAAGAGATTATTAGATCAGTGGATTTCCATACATGACTTAGATTTTTGCAAAGAAAATACATAAAATTTTTTATCCTTAGGAAAATGATAGCAAATGATGACCTGCCATATAATGTTTTTTAATAAACAAAACTCAACTCTGAATATTCTAATTGTATGCTGCAGGACTCTGTCTTTATTTGTTCTATTCAACATTTTTATCAACTACTTGAATGAAGATAAGAAGAGTTGTTATCAAGCCTAGTGATGGCACAAAGCCAGAAAAGACAGCTACTATGTTTCATGACAGAATCAAGATCTAAAAAAGTCTTGATAGGCTAAAGCATCAAACTGAAATCAACAAGATATTAAATATAAAGTTAGGCTTCTGGGCTCAAATAATCAACAACATAGGCATAGAACAACCAAGAACTTCCTTGATAGCAATTAGTCAACATGAATTATAAGTAACTTAGAACACCATGTCTTTTTTAAAAAATTCAGTAATAGTGCTGCTGCTTAAAGAAACCAAGTCTCATCTTTAGATAACATTTGAATCAAGCAAAACTCTTCTTGTATTCATCAGGTTTTCCAGAGAAACAGAACCAATGGGACATATTTATACAAAGATTTGTTAAAAGATATTGGCCCATGAAATTGGAGAGGCCAAAAAGTCTCATCTGCCATTGGCAAGCTGGAGACCCAGGAAAACTGGTAATATATATAATTCAAAGGCCTGAGAACCAGACAGGAGCCCATGGTGAAGATTCCAGGCTGAGCCCGAAGCCCTGAGAACCAGAAGCGCTGAGAGCAGATCAATGTCTCAGCTCATGCAGTCAGGTACAGAGAGTGAATTCAGATTTCCTCTGCCTTTTTGTTCTATTCAGGCCCTCAATAGATTGAATGAGGATGAAATGACAACTACCCACATAGGGGAGGGTCATTCACCAATGTAAATGCTAATCGCTTCCCAAAACACCCTGACAGACACACACAGGAATAATGTTTTACCACCTATCTTGGAATCCCAGACCATCACGATGAGTCTGATCACCTTTGGAAATTACATCCAGTGCTGATTAAAATCAGATATCTTAGTTGTACCACTAAGCTTGATACAGTCTACATGCTACATCAACTTGACCTGAAATCGCTTCTCAGAGAAAAACTTTACCCTTAGCAATCCTGGTCTGAGAGAGGAGTACCCTGCTCTTGGCACCTTAATGTAAGGAGGCAAACGGAACATGAGGCAGAAATGAGCCAAAGGGGCAAAGGGTAGAAACAATGAGCCTGGGCACCAAAAACAGGGAACTTGAATCGAAGACATACAATTCAGAATGGAGGCCATGGGTGCTCACACAGATCATTGGTTTTTATTATAGATCCTGGGAAAGAAACGACAGAGCAAATTTCAGTAGTATTTTCTTATTAAACCAACACAACCATTTCTTCTTCAGCAGCGATAGCTCCAATGCTCCTATATCTCTAAATAGTGGAGAATCACATTGAAAAACATTTTTTTTTGCCTTTCTGAAAACTTTTTCTTGCCATCCACATGCTATTTCAAACATGTGGTTTTTCTTGAGTCCTTGTTTTTCTGCCCCTCCCTCGCACCCCACCCACAGATACAAAACAAAAATAAAAATGGCTGGGAATATAGTACCAAAAAATAATAATAATGATCAGACCACCAAACTAAAAAAAAAAAAAGCACTTATATGAGGAATGAGAAAAACAGAATTCCTATCCTTGAGATATAAAAACTGAAAGAGAGGGGAATTTTATAGACCTGGAAAGTGATGAAATGAAGAGAAAGACATCAAGTCTATCCAAAGGGTGATAAAATATTTTATTTGTTTTTTGCTTGTGAAAAAGAAAATAAATCATTAAAATGATTGTCAGAATGCCTCCAGGATAAGGACATCGAGCAGGACTTGGCTATAAATGTTGTAGAGAGTAATAAAAGAGTTGGTTTTGTTTCCTTAGCATTTGCCTGGGCTCAGTCTTCCTATTTCAACAAAGGAAAGACAGGCAACAGTCGAGTCAGCTCGCTCTCGGGCACATACCATTGCCTTTCCATGCAGACCCTATGCAAGAGTCCCAAAGCAGCTGCTCCCACCTACAACCAGGTTTCCATCTCACACTGACCCTACAGGACATGCCATCAAACTGCCAGGGCTTCAGGATCACCATTTGTTTTATTTTCACAGCTATTAATTACTTCATATATACCTGCTTATACAACATTTATTTTTTCTTCAGTCTTCAGAATTCAACATGAAGAAGACAAGATCTTTGCCCCAAGAAGCTCAGTCTATAGTCCAAAAGACCTTGGATTGATTCTGATGTTGTCTAATGATATATTTCAAGTGCCTGAAGACAGAGAAAGGTGACAGAATAGCTGTCATAATAGCGACTGTTGGTTTTATTTAAACCCAGGAAGGATTAGTTAAGAATTTGTAGAAGAGGTAGGATTTTCTACTAACCCACAAACTTGTATCCGGCATCCTGCCTTGAGTACCTTCTTTTGATTTTCTACATGTCAAGTTCTTCTATGAACCGCGATGGCTCACCTAAGTCTCAAAACACAGCTTCTACTCAAAGTTGTTTCTCTAGATTCATGATGAATATAGATATTAAGGGCTTTGAAATAAAGCAGACTTTGAAGTGAATTGAACACACATGTCCATCAATATAATCTTTATAACTACTACATCAAAATTTAATAAAGGATAATTCAGACTCTTATTTGTCATCCAAATCATACACAAGACCTAAGAATAGCACAGAGGACAATGACATGATACAAGACAGGTGGTATTTGTAAAATGGAAATGATTCCAGTTATTTCTCAGTAGTATTCAACTATGATAGCACACGTCAAGCATGAATACCCTCTCATCACTATCGCAAGAACAGGGCCTGGAAGAGGGTTTACTAAGATCCCCCACTGAATTCTCAGTGGGTAAAGTGCAGTATAACCAAGAAGGCACAGACGAAAAGTGCCCTAAATCACCATCCATTTTATTTTTTATTATTTTTTATTTTTTTTATTTTTTTGAGTTGGAGTCTCACTCTGTTGCCCAGACTGAAGTGCAGTGGCTGCTCCCAGCCACCGCAGCCTCGACCTGCTGGGCTCCGGTGATCCTTCCGCCTCAGCCTTCCAAGTAGCTGGATCTCCTGGCGCGCGCTACCACGCCTGGCTAATTTTTTGATTTATGTAGAGATGAGGTCTCGCCTGCCCAGGCGGGTCTCAAACCCGTGGGCTCAGGCAGTTCAC
>NW_007239876.1:138254-204059 GCF_000164805.1 Carlito syrichta
AGGCGCGGGATTACAGGCTGAGCCACCGAGCCCAGCTAACCATCCATTTTAATAGCCATATCTTTGCCCTTGAGGTCAACAGGCAGATTGCAGAATCTGGTTATTAATGTTAACATTCTACACTGACCATTAAGATGGTCATTTAAAAAAAATTTCAATGTTTTATTATGAAAACATCCCAAACATATACAAAAGTACACGGATACAAAACCCCCCTGTATCTCATCTGTAAGTCAGCTTTCATAGTTATCTACATTTTGCTAGACTCACTTCATTTACTACCTCACAAACTTTTTTCTAGAATATTTTAAAGTACATCTCAGAGAGCATGTAATTTCTCCAGAAAAACATTTTAGAATGTATCTCCAAATAATAAGGACTGTGTTCAGTATAACCAGCATGTCACCAATAAAACAAACAGAATCAACTAATTCCTTGTTACCACCTAATATTAGTCTTAAAATTTCTGGGCAAAAGACATTTCTCAAAAGAAGACATACAAGCAGCCAACAGACACATGAAAAAATGCTCAGCCTCACTCATCATCAGAGAAATGCAAATCAAATCCACACTGAGATACCACCTAGCTCCAGTAAGAATGCCTATCATTAATAAAACAAAAAACAACAAATGCTGGTGAGGATGTGGGGAAAAGAGAATGCTTCTACACTCTTGATGGGAATGCAAACTAGTTCAACCTATGTGGAAAACAGTGTGGCAATGCCTAAAAGAACTAGAAATTGACCTTCCATATGACCCAGTAATCTCAAATCACTCTACAAAAAAGATACCTGCACACACATGTTTACTGCAGCCCTATTTACAATAGCAAAAACGTGGAGCCAACTCTGCTGCCCCATCAAAACTGAACTGGATAAAAAAATGTGGTACATATATATGATGGGCTATTAACAGCCATTAAAAGAACAAAATTATGGACTTTGCAGCAACCTGGGTGAATTTAGAGTCTATAATACTTAGTGATTTATCACAGAAACAAAGAACTGAGTACCACATGTTCTCACTTGTAAGCAGACCCTGAACATTTACCATAACACTGCAAAAAGGGATTGGCAGTCATGGGAAATGACCAGGGGAGGTGGGAGGGCACACCTCATCAATAAGGGTACCTGCATAATGAACATTTGTATACCTAACCCTGAACTGTACCCCACATCTTTAAAATAAAAAAAAATTTTTTTTTTAAAGAAAGGGATTGGCAGTAGCCAGAAACTGCTGGGGATGAGGGGAGGATTAATAAGGGTACCTGATCTCAAGCCAGGCAAAGTGGGGACCAAAAGGAGGCCCAAACTTTACCTGTACAATGACCACTTGTATACCTAATCCTGAATTGTACCCCACATCTTTAAAATAAAATAAATTTTTAACAAACAGAGAGAATAAATAATAGAATTTCCCCAATTAACCCAAAATTTTGATAATGTTAGCAATACAATTTCTCAAATAGAGACACGGCTGAAGGCCCAAATCTATGAAATATCTTTCTAGAAACAGTCACAGTTCCATGTCCAAGACACATTTGTGTAATTCATGTTACTAAACAGGAACCTTGGCCCTAGACTCCCATTGCCTGAAGATTCTTATTCAGTGGAAATCAACATGCACTAGCTGGATGACTCAGGGGGAGTGGTAATGATAGGATGAGTAATCGTTCTCTTGAAGTTGCTAGTTAGGCTAAGAACAGTTGTTCATTACCTGACTGGACGGGTTTCTCAGGCTGGCAGAGAAAAGAACAAATAAATCAATGTCACTTTCCTCCCTAACATTTTAAAACTCTGTATTTAAAGCCTGCATTTCAGCTCACAACTCAAGGAAAGCTATCCACAGTACTATCCATTTGACCTCTTGAGATAACAGGGATTGACTGGAGATAGGTGAAAATGGAAGAGAAGACATTTGTAACTTTTGTTTTTAGAGAGAAATCCTACAGGAACACTAGCTGGTTCTCTGCCTCTACTTTTAGTCACTGTCTCGGTTATTTCAGGATTCTTTGTACTCAACTAATACAATGTCTTACTGAAACAGGCCAAACAAACATATTGACAAGGGAAGGTAAAAGCCCTAAAATAGCAGTCTAATTGAAAAACTTGACAAGTGAGGACATATTCCCTTCAGAGTCATAGCCAATCACAAGAGCAGGTTTATGAATGCACTAGGGATTCTCCTTTCCTTATTAATCCAAATCACCCCTCCCATTTCCATATTTCTAAGTTACCCTTCTAGGGGAGATATACTGTTCAATTAAAACGAAGTTCTAGCCAGGCTCGGTGGCTCAGCCTATAATCCCACGCCTTTGGGAGGCTGAGGTGAGTGGATTGCCTGAGCCCGCGGGTTCGAGACCCACCTGGGCAGTGAGACATCATCTCTACAATAAATCAAAAAATCAGCCGGGTGTGGTAGCACATGCCTGTAATTCTGGCTACTTGGAAGGCTGAGGTGGAAGGATCGCTGGAGCCCAGCAGGTCGAGGCTGCGGTGGCCGGGAGCATCTAGTCTGGGCAACAGAGTGAGACTCCAACTCAAAACAAACAAACAAACAAAAAACAAAGTTCTACTAAAAAAAACATAGAAAATACACTGATTTAATAACTGTCAAGTCTATATTATTGCTTCACATCAGAGTTCTGTTGGATAACACCTTAACGGGCTCATACCATGCTTGATGCTGGCAACAGTCTGTTTGGGTATATTGCTAAGACTCCAAAGTAAACCTAAAAAGGCTTGACCACACACCTGATCAAAGCATACCTGAGGTTTACTTGCAAAAGAGAAGCTAGGTTACATGATTGTCCAAACACACTCTTTTATTGTTCGTCTGATGGCAGCACAAGATGGCTACGCAGATCTGTCATGGAGAAGCAACAACCTTCACCCTTTTTATTCTAGCAAAGACCCACATTCAGAGAAAAGGGTCGGGGAAACAGCTAATAAGTAAAAACTCAATAGTCACAGTTTAAATATGGAGAATGATCATGGTAAGAACAGGCAAATCGTGCTGTGACTTGTTATGTTTAGACACAGAGGAAGTTTTCATCTCCATTCTAGAAAGACTTCCTGAGGCTGAAATTTCAAGAGCAGCTTAAAGTTAAACTTGGAATGCTGTGCTTTGGTTGGCTTGTTGGTAACAACTTTAAAGAAAGAGCCACTGAGGTTTATGAGAATGTTGGTATGAAGTGGCTGCTACTGTGGATTAGACCCTGATGGATGATGTGAGATGTGTAAATATGCCTTCCCAGCACAGTCTTCCTTGCCAAAAGCCAGCCTAGAGCAAAGTTCTTTAAAAAAAAAAAAAGAACACCTTTCTGTGTTTACTGTTAAGCAATCAGTTACTGCAAGAAAAAAAAAAAGAGGGGCTTCCCTAAACTTTCAAGTATTGTCTTCCTGCAACATCAGTAATAAAACCAAAAAGAAAGGGGAGCAATTAAATCCAACAATCCTAGAGTGAGTCAAAATTGCAAAAGGAAACACCAGGTCTGAAGCTTCCTCTGTGAAAATAGGGTGATTAAAACCTCTCCTTCAGGAAGCATAAGGACTTACTCATGCACGTGAGGACACTGTGGTTAGCCACAATTATCTAAGCCCACTAAATCATAGCTGTCCTGGAAGGCCCAGCTGTCTCTCACCCACTCAGCCACCCCCCTCCTACCCCACCCCCGACAAACATCACACCCACATCCTTCTCCTGGGCACCATAAGTCTCCCAAAAGAGGCCATGTTAGCAAAAGCCAAAGGCAAACTCAGGCTAATCAGCCAAACCTACTGAAAGCAAAGCTGCAGGCCTTGGTAGTCCTAGATGACCATATAGGAGGGAGCAAAAGGGACACTTGGTCTGTTTGAGAGATACATCACAGGAAGCAATTAAGTTTATGGCAGAGGAAAAACAGCTCCAAAAGCCTATCAAACAAAAGATGCTTCCTGCCTGTGGTCTGTTCTGGGCCATTCTGTCATAAAGGCAGGCAGAGCTATTTAGTAGCAGCACTATTTGGAGAGGGAACCAGACCAATCTCGGCTGCAGAAACCTGCCTGTCAGGTTTTGACTTCTGTGCTAGAGGATAAACTGTCCCAGATGGTTTAAATAAATAAAAAGGAAAGCATGCATCCACAAGAAAAAAAAAAATGCAGGAGAGGATTATAAATTCTTCAAGATTCACTGAAGGAAAAGATTATGAAGGTAACAGAGTTTCAACTGGTATGGGGAAAATATCTCTAGGATGTTGTGCTTGAAAATCAAATCTGTCCTCCAGAGAAGTTCCTGGTGTGGCAAGGTGAGCAAGGATGGGGGGGCGGTCCACAGCCTGGGTCTCCTGAGTCCCCACCCTATGTTCCCTCCTCTCTGGTGGGACCATGCATATTTGATTAAATGTCTATCTTTCAACTCAGAGTCTAGCTAAAGTTGATAGTAGAGTGAACATGCAAGTTCTCATGTAAGCAGAGTTGCAGCAAACACTCTCAGTAGCAATGGGACTGACGCCAACGTGAGGCCACCAAAGAGGATGTGAGAAGGAGGCTAGTTGTAGAGTCAAGAGACTAGGATGAGATTTGAGGGAGAGAGGATACAAGGCAGCCAGAGGAATTTCCCTTAAGCCTTAGACTGGTGGTCTTCTCCCCACTCCAGTGCTACATGCAGAGTGAGAATGGCCACCCTGAGTCGCAGATCTAGTCCTGGCTTCTAAAATGTACTCCATGCCCCTCAAACTGAGGAAAGGGTCGAAGACCCATGTCATTTTCCTTAGATAAACCACCTGTTCGACCTGGAGACTGGACTGAATTTAGTTCCACAAATACTAGGTTTTTAAAAGTCCATCATCCCACCCTCTCCCTGGGGTAGTCCTTAAACAAAAAGCTAAATAAACACAACATTCTTTTCTTTGGAGCTGATTTTTTCTGATTACCCAAAGACAAAGGTGATTTGAAAGACTGCAAAGGGCTTTATTAAATATCCTCATTCTTCAAATGCTTCCCTAACCAAAGAGAAGAATGATAACCCCCACCCATACCCACACCCAGGAAACACTGCTGGGCTTGGGAGAATGAATCTATGTTCCATGAGATCATGTATGTCATTAGTATATTGAATTAGGGTCTCCTATAATGTGACTAGACCCATTTTTGGTCACATGAGTGTACTCAAAAAAGCCTATTGACCATCTCCAAACAGCCAATTTCTTCGACTCCCAAAAAAAACACATGACCCATGCAAGAACTCTGCTAAAAGTCAGGAAAATTTCATTTCCATTCATCTGACCAGTATCGGGGTTAACTCACAGACTCTGAAGTCTAACCTCCTGGAATGGAATCCCAGGTGTGCCACTTAGAGCTGTGTGACTTTGAGGGAATTTGTCGAACCTCTCTGTGTCTCTGTTTTCTCATCTACAAAATAGAGATAAGAATAATACCTAGTCATAAAATTGTGTGATGACCAAATGAGTTTTATGATGTGTAAAGGACTTCAAACGGTGCTTGGCATATAATAAGAACAATATCCGTGCCTGCGGCTGTCATTGTCTTCATTATTATATTTTTGGGTGCATTAATGAAGACCTCTGTTTTACAGGCTTCTCTTCTCTCAGATAGGCTAACAAGACCATCCGTACTCCTGGATTTTTCAAAGACAAAATAAAATAATTTTAAAATAAATATTTATAATTCTCTCTCCTTGAATATGGGCTAACCCTGTGACTTTCTTTGACCAACAAAATGTAGCAGAAGTGAAGCTGTGTAATTTCTGAGTCTAGGCTTCAAGCTTGCAGCTACTGTTCTTATCCTCCTGCCAGACAGTTCTGTCATGTGAAAGAGCCTGAGTTAGCTTATTGGAGGAGGAGACCATGTGACAGAGATGAGTTATTGCAGCTGAGGTCTTCTAGGTTAACATGTTCCCAGGGAGTGGCTGAGTGCAGTAGTATGAATGACCCCAGTTATACTGGCAGAAAAACCACCCAGCTGAGCTCAGCCCAAATAACCGGCCCACAGAATCATAAGCAATAAAATGGTTGTTGTTTTAAGCCACTAAGTTAGGGGTGGTTTGTTATGCAACAGATAACTGATACAGAGCCCTACACAAATGAGACTTTCTTATCAATAGCATTTCAAACACACACATGTGAAACAAGGCCACTTGTTTATTTGCCAGCAAGTTTACCAGTCATCACAAGAGACTTCCAAGCTCTCATCCCACCCACCTAGGGCCAGTAAGGACACTGAAGTCAGCATATTAACTTGGAAAAAGCCAAGACCAATTAATGATCAAATCTGGGGAGATGGAGGGAAGCTTTCTACACCAAGGAAGGTGCCAAGTTAGGTCTTTGCAGAGGGATGCGTAAGAATGCAGAATTTTGTTCATTTTAGTCTGTGATAGAATACAGAGCCAGAAATGCCAAGATTTAGTTACTTTGGAATTAGTGTTATTCCATAGGTCTTAGATATTGCACAACGATGTGCATAGATAACTTCATGGCATGAGAAAACGAGTTCAAGGTCAGCATCATCAGGTGAGAATCAGGGAAGCCAGTCAGAACAAATCATGTAATCCCCATAGACCAGATATGTGGCTCCAAGAATTCTAGAAGCCCTAAATGCCTTCATTTTCTTCTGCTGGCCAAAGTAAGTGAAGAAGTTCAGAATATGCCACCACAAAATATACTGCATTAGTATGATTATTTTGAGCTGAAGTCTTTTTAAAAACAGCAAATGCAGGGAGAGGCTTTCTCTGAACTCCCTTTATCTGCCTAGAGACAGGTTCTCCAAAGGAAACCCATTTGTCATCAATTCCCTCCCTAGGAGTTTCATCAACTAGAAAAGATTGACTCTTTTCACAGAAAGGAGACTGGAAATGGCCATCACACCCAGACAAATTTTATTACAAACTATCATATCTCCCACCTATTTTTCTAAGGGCCCATTCATCTTTCACAAAATTATTTCCTCTCCCCTAGGTTGTCTTTATCCTCCTCCTACCGTCTCCCCTATGAAGAGGGTATTTAAGCCCCTAAATCTCACTGTTTCTTTAGGTATTCACTTTTTTTTCTGTGATGTCCTCGTGCACATAATAAATGTATGGACCTTTGCTCCTGCTAATCTGCCTATTATCAGTTTATTTCATAGATACAGTTATTGACCCCAGAGGATAGAGTGTAAGTCCTTCCTCCTCAACACAAGAGAATGATTACACTCTAAGCTTTGATTTTACTGTGATCTAAGGAAAAAGCTACTTCACTCCATGATACAGGGAAAATATCAACTTCCATAGATCAGTGTTCTCTCACCTGTAACAAGAGAGAATAATTGATAATCAACTTTAAAGGGAAATCACTCTGAAATATGTTATGAGAGGTTTTGGAAGAGTCTGTCTCTATGTTATAAACAAAGTTACCACATTTAAATGAAACAGTCTTCTTCTTTAATTTGATAAGTTGGACAGCCATAGTGCTAAAGGTTCTTACACAAGACCAGTAGCATTTGTCTGTGCAAGTGTTTGTCCATCTCCTATTTGTTGAGCACCTACTTTGTACTATCTATTCTGTGGGTGTGTCAGCAATGGAAGAAAGTGTTGTTGGGGGTTGTAGAAGTAGAGATGGTAAGAGTTATGTAGAAGTAGCAAAAATACTTTTCCTAAGAGCTTGTGGGTCTGGTCCCCTTGAAAGACAAAATTCCCTGCTTGAAGCAATTCAGAGTAATCCTACTGAGCCCAACCAAAATTGTCGTATCAATTGGAACTGATCAGGTTATAAATCAAGAAAGTTCAGAAAACTCCTAATGACATGGAATTACAGAGCTGACTGGATATCCTATAAATTCAAGTAATTTACTCATGAGCTTGCATCTAACTTTGGTGCAGAGCTGAATCTGGGTTTAATGCCAGCTGGGCTCCTACCCCACCCCACAGAGACCCCTCTCAAGATACAAAGTGTTTACAAAGGGAGAGGACACAAATGCCCCACAATTCCAACCCAATTGCCCAGCAAACAGAAATTAGCTGTCAAATATGGTGAGCAGAGACCCTGCACTTGACACACAGGAGCAGCTCAAAGACATCACTTCTTGTGGAATACACTTAAAAGCTGTCTAACCATATACACTTAATAGAGTACTCAGCAGTCATTAAAATAGGCTTAGAGAGCAGAAGCACAAGAAACTTCTTACATTAAATTTAAAATTTAAAACATAATTACATAGAAATGATATGAAGAAACTACAAAAAGGAGAAAAAACACTGCAAAATATACAAAAATGTTAATGACTACAATCGACATCTTGTAAAACTGGGTGGTTTTTATTCTTAATTTTTTCTCTTGTCCTCCATAGGCCACATGTTCTTTAACAATCTTGAACTGCTTACACTTTTCTGAGTTTTTGGACTCTCTCAATGCAGAAGAGATAAAATGTCAATAGTAGGTGGTGGACAGGGGCAAAAGGGAACGTGAGCAGGAGTGTGTGTGTGGACGTTAAGTAGAGCATCGGCCATAATACCCACGTGTGGGTTGGACCTCATGCTGTGCCATGGGTTACAGACCAGTTCAGCCACTTTCTGGCTTAGCTGTCTAACTTTGGACAACTCACCTACTCTCTCAAGTAAACCTTGGTCTCCTCAACTGTAAAGGGTGGATATTAATAGATCCTTCCTCACAGGAATACTGTTCAGGTTAAGAGAGATAATGTGTATAAAATGTCTGGTGTCTGACAACAGGAGCCAACAAATGTTAGCGATTTTGATGGTGGTGATAGGGAAGGCTAATATTAGAGTTGTTATTTCTTTATTGCCATTGTTATCATGATGATGATGATGTTCCTAACACTGTATTTAACACTGTTACTAACAAGGAATTAAGTTTCCTTGCTTTGAAAGATGACCCAGTATTCTCTATATGTCTCACTGCTAGACTGTCATTCCCTTGATCTTCATACCCTTTGGGTTTAGTACTAGCAGACTCTTATGTTGAAGTAACAACTTACAGACCACCCAATATGCCCTGGGGAAACAGTGATGATAATATACAGATTCCTACTTGTTGTCTAGGGCCTAATTAGGGTAGTACAATGTCATCCATCTAAAAAGGCAAAGAGCAGGGCATCTTAGTAGATACTTTAAAAAATTCTGCTTTGTACTTGAAACATAAAATTATCATTAACAAACACAGGTCCTAATAATTCAATCTGCTCTTTAGTCAAGAAACAGAAATATAAACATGGCCCTGGCCCAACCAGCTCATAATCTCTGACAATTTCCTTTGGATGTTTCCTCCTTCCCTTTCACCCATCTGATACAAAGTGGGAGGTCTGTTTGCAAGGCAGAGGGATCCCTGCGCTTGGGAGCTGACAGCCTGACAGCCAAGAAGAAGACCACGCAGCAGACCAGGATCAGGCCCTGAAGCGTCATAAAGGAATGACTTCCTTGCCATTTGCAGCCTGACTTCAGAAAACCAGACCTCAGATAAGATTTCTTCACCTGGGAAAATGCAGACATGCCTAACAATCTAACCTGGTCAGTCTGTGCATTAAGCACCATACCTAAAACCAAAAGGCAAATTGAATGAAGTAAAAAGCAGTTCCAACTTTAATTGTGCCCCCATCTTTGCTGCCATATCTTCTTTGTTGTGGCAACACTCTCATCCTGTTTTGGTTCAGTGAATATTTTCTAAATCTTAACATTTAAACGTTCTATAATTACAAATGCTCAATAATTAGTGCACATATGTACTAAGTATAATCAGTCATGTCTTTCACTTAATACAGACACTTTGGAGCATTGCTCCCCAACCCATACATACCCCATCCATCACTGGGAAGGTTACTCTAGGTAGGTTCTCTCTTAATTAATCAAATCGGTGTCTTCTATGGTACACAGAGAAGTCTTTGATCTACTAACTATTCATTGGGCATGGAGACACCTCCCTTGGGTTCACCAGAAATGTAGCTTAAGCCCAAACCAGGCTTCCAAATCCTACGACCACATTGAGCAGTAAGGACTTAGGATGAGACAGAAAACCTGGTGAATTGCTGAGGAAACAGGAAAAGACACAGTCCCAGGATAATCAGAAGTCCATAAGGATTCTCAACAATCTAACCAAGAACAAGAACCTGAAGGTTGTTCATAGCACTGCAATTCTTACCTTGAGAAGGAGAATGTAGTTGTCAGGCTCCACTCTGGAACAGTGAAGGCGTGTACACTCAGTGCAACCAGCCTACCAAAGATAAAAAAAGATAAGGTTAGAGGCACTACTCATGATGAGTTACGTTCTTGAACAGGAATGTTTTCTAACAAAAGGCAGGTTTCCGGGTATTTGGAGATGTTTCAGAAAAGAACAGTAATACAATCGATTGAACAATACCAAATACAAGAAGTCCCTGGAGTCAAGTCAAGGTGGGGCCATTAGCATTACAGAGAGCATAAGCTAGCGTTTTATTAGCACACACACTTGGGCCCCGTCTAATTGGGAATGGTAATAATTGGTGAAATCATACACCTCATCACGTCCCTCCACAAAAATGGCTGTTTACCAAAGAGCTGACAGAACTCTCTACAACACTGACATACAGCAGGGTATTTGGCAGGTCATAGCATTCACACATTCACACATTCAACACTTCCACAATGAAGACCTGTGCCATTATACCAACCCTGCTTTGGAAGACAGCCCTACCAGCTGATGAAATAATGACAACATGAGACCTGAACCCAGATGAGGAGGTGGGAGGGAACTGGAATCTTTCCCTACATGCCCTCAAATAAGCAAATATAAAAGACAACAATTGCATCCAATTTAAACAAAACTCTATTATATATTTATTTCTACTGTGATGGTTAATTTTATGTTTCAACTTGGCTAAGTCATGGTGCCCAATCATTTGGTCAAACATCAGTCCAGATGCTGCTGTGAAAGTGTTTCTTAGATGCGATCAGCATTTAAATCAGTAGACTTTGAGAACAGCAGATTGCCTTTCATGATGTGGGTGGGCCTCATCCAATCAGGTAAGGCTTTAAGAGAAAAGACTGAGATCAGCCAAGTTGAAATGCTACCTCTAGACTACCTTTGGATTCAGGATTGCAACAATAACTTTTCCCTAGGCCTCCAGCCTCCCTGAAAACCTCAGACTTGCCAGGCCCTACAACTGGATGAAACAATCTCTTAAAATAAATGTCCCCCCTATATATATATATATACACACACACAAGCACATACATTTGCATACATTCTCTTGGTCAGGGTTCTATGAAGAACCCCAACTAGTATACCATCTAATTTCAAAAAAGGATGAGTTAACTCACAAAATATACACATACTATAAAAAGAAGATGACATAAAAATCCAGAAGAACATAAGGAAAAGTTAGTGTAAAAAAAAGTTATTACTTGATGCGGTTCATAACTTAGGCTCTGAGCATTCTAGTGGCCAAAGCAAAGAAGAAAATAGATACAATATAATCACATTTAACATAATATAAACACAGTACACATACTTCTCAAAAATGTTAACTTCTTCTTGTCATAATGAAATTTCTACCAAGGTGTTAACCTTCCCTTCCCTGAACAGATTCTTGAAGGATCCTTTATCATCCATATTTGGGGAAGAAGAAAGGGAAAGTAATTAATTAACAATGTCTCTAAGTATACACAGTAGGGAGTCTCCCATAATGCTTCTTACTGCATCCCACAATATGAAATATGATGCCAAAAAAAGAAAAAAAGAGCCCAATTACATAAAAATCTGATCATCTGGCTTGATCCAAGGCTAAAAATTAGAATTTCTGGAAGAATTAATGGCTTTCATATCCTTTGAGCTATTTCCCATATATATTATTATTTCTCCCAATAAAAAGTTGAGTGAGAATTGGGCTACAGCTGAGACTGTAGTCTTGGCAACAGCCTGGAGAAAAGGTTTTCTCTATTGCTGATCAGGAACAAATCCACACAAAAACTACCCACAGGCAGGTTTATAAGCTCAGATAATATATGTCTAAGGAATAAAAAGTTTAGTTTTTATATTTTTGCATGTATATAAGTCTCATATATCCTTCCTGCATTGAAATTGATTTTTAAACTTTTTTTATGATGGTAAAATATACATAAAAATTTTACCATTTTAAAGTGTGTGATTCAGTGGCATTAAGTATATTCACAACATTCTGTAACCATCACCATTTCCATTTCCAGAACTTTTCATCTTCCCAAACAGAAACTCTCTGTACCCATTAAACAAGAATTCCCCTTTCCCTCCCCCATCCCCCGCCCCATTCCTGGTAATCTCTATGCTATTTTCTGTCTCCTTGAGTTTGCCGATTCTAGGTACCTCATATAAGTGGAATCATCCAATATTCATCCTTTTTGTGTCTACTTACACATTGCTTTCAAGGTTCACCCATGTTATATCAGAATTTCTTTCTTTTATGGCTGAATATTATTCCATTTTTAAGTGTATACCACATTTTGTTTATCCTATAATCAAATTTTTATATAATTAATACACCAAGTAGAGCACTTTCAGTGCAAAAAGTCTTGATTTTTAAAATAGTAACTATATGGGGGAACCCAAAAAAACCCTAGAATTTATTTATGAAAAATTGTGTATTTATTCTTACATATTTAAATTTCAGTCAACTTCAAAATATTCTCCGTTTAATGCAATACACCTATTGAGACAATTTTTCCACTACTCAAAACAGTTTTTGGACTCGTCAATTTTGATGATTTTTTAGTGCTTCTGCCATTTTTGTTTCACCTCTTCCACATGGGCAAAACGTTTTCCTTTGAGGACTTTTTTCATCCAGGGAAACAGAAAGGAGTCACTTGTGGTGGGATCAGGTGAATAGGAAGTGTGAAGCATAAAGGTCATGCCCTTTTTGGTCAAAAACTGTTGAACACTCAGGGCAGTGCGGGCAGGTGCACTTATAAATAAATTACCCATCATGAAAAGAATCTCCAAAAAAAGAAATTCACTGAAGCCAAATGCAGCCTCTCACAACAACACTAGCTGGTATACTGAGGCTGATGGGTTTCTAGAAAATTTACCCAGTGGGGGAAGTCTGTCCTACAAGGGGCCTACCCTCCAAAAAATAATTCCAGGTTTTTGGGGGTCCCTCTTCATATTTAATATATAAGCAGCAAAAGAGCTACTCCATGACAAACCAATTGATTATACAAATCTTAGCTTCAGGATCAGTAGCAGCAGCAAGAAAACAAAACTCTTAAGTAGTTTTTCTTCCTTAAGGGTTTGGTAAATCCCCCCAACACACACAATCTTAATTAACATTCTTCATATTTAAAGCCGAAGTGAGATTAAACTATTCCCTGCTATGTATAACTCTTACTATCATGGTGCCTAAAGCTTAGAATGTGTCATTCTTGACCCCCAACCCAGAGATAATGAGCTCTATCAAAACAGCTGATGTCAAGAAGTCACACTGTAGTAGCATGAGGCATTGGTTCTACCCCTGACGAAAACCATACCCTGACAGAATCCACTAGAAAGGCGTTTCGTCCCCTAAGCTGTTTGCCATCGAAAAGCTTTTCATTTCTAAGGCATATAAATAAGGTAACTGGCCCTCTTTGAGGAAACATGGGTGCTCAGAAGAGCACAGCTCTCAGCAAGAAAACTTAATAGAGAAAGAGAGAAGTTCCACTCGTTTTTCGCCTTTAACACACATAGAAGAGCAGATGGCATGAAGAGGGGTATCACCTCATACCTGAGTTCACAAAAGTTGCACAGTATGAGTCATCAAAAGATAGAAGTCAATGAAAAAGAACCGTTTTTTGCATAATGGCAAAGGAATTGCAAGCAAAATCAATAGCCATAAAGGATTCAGACCACTTTGTCCAGCATAAACTTCTCAGCTTGGAGGATCTGCTGTCATCCCAGATTGTTAGCACTTGGCTGAGGTGAAGTTCATTCACCAATTTTGCATGACATTAGCTGGGAACATGTCATTTAAACACCAAAAGTTGGTTTAGAAAATTATAAAGAATTAAGTCTTGAGTTCCTCCTGTGTAATTTTTAAAGATTGACTTCTAGAAGAAAAGGTTTTTTGTTTTTTGTAGGATAAAGAAGAAATGAGTACTGTTAAGATTGTTCCTTTTAGTATATAGGTAGGCAGACCATTGCCTCTAAAACAGGAGACATTTCCACGGGTAGTAGGAGCTGATGTCCAACAGGCTGAAACTAGGATGCTAATACCAAGAATCTCAGGTTAGCTTGATCAGGACCCCCAAGAATGAGAAGGTATTTAATTCCCTGCTCCAAGTAATTACTCAATATCCCCTCCTCCAGGAATCAGTCAAACATATTCTGTAAGTAAACAAGATGCACAATTCGAGTTCTAGAATTTTCACTGTGACCATCATTCCAACCCTTCAAGTTGTAATTAAGTTAATTCAAGCCTTTCTGACACACAACCCTACCCTCAAGTTTCCCCTCAAAAGTCCCATTGGCCTGAATCCAGTTCTCAAAGATAAGAACTCCCTAAAGCGATTAGGGTTTCTTAATTACAAAATTAAATTTGAATTTGTTAGAATGCCAATCCCCTTCTCTTGTGGGCTGAAATGTGCCCACTCCCCACAATTTATTTGTTGAAGTCCTAATCTCCAGTACCTCAGAACATAACTGTATTCAGAGATAGAGCCTTAAGTGGGTAATTATATTAGACTGAGGTCATATGGGTGGGCCCTAATCCAAATAAAAACACCCTGACTACAAAGGCACTACGAATTCACTATGAAGGCACAGCTTCCTCAAAGCTGCTTACCATCCAAAAGTTTTTCATTTCTAGGGCATATAAATAAGGTAACGAATCCACTACGAAGGCACAGCTTCCTCAAAGCTGCTTACCATCCAAAAGCTTTTCATTTCTAGGGCATATAAATAAGGTAACCAGCCTTCTGTGTGGAAGCATAAGTCCTCCAAAACACACCTTATAAGAGGAAATCAGGATGCAGACATGTATAGACGGAAGACGATGTGAAGACACAGGGGAAAGATGGCCATATACATGCCAAGGATAGAGGCATCAGAAGGAACCAACCCCGCCGCCACCTTGATTTTGAACTTCCAGCCTCCAGAATTGTGACAATAAATTCCTCTTGCTTAAGCCACCTCATCTGTGGTACTTTGTTGTGGCAGCCTCAGTTGACTAAGACACTATCCCTTTGTCCTTCTCCTCTGCCAAAATTCCAGGCAAGAGTCTGGAAAGGTTGCAGGGACTCTCTGTCTCCTACCTCTGTCAAGGACCTCATCATCAATAATTCCTTTATCCTCAACCAGGGTAATCTCTAAATCCCTCAAAAAAAGTTACAAATAGGAACACTTCACAAATACCCTGAAGACCCCTATTCTGAAAGAGGGGACCACTGCTTGCCCAAAGCCCTCTGATCTCCATAGTATGGGACCTGTCTCCACCTTTCCCAAATGCTCTGTGCTAACTAGAGGCTGCCCTGCAAACATTATACTTGGGATGCTGTTTCCAGAAATTGTTTTCTCCTATCTCTTGCCTTCATACCCAGGGCTGGCTCAGATATGCTAAACAACCTCAGTTGCCTCTCTTCCTAAAAGTAAGGGCACAAAGTGCATTGCATATTACAGAAACGGATCCAGAGCAAGAGATTTTCAGGGACACATAGTCTCCCAGTTGCCTCAAGACTTGATTCATAAGTAATCACTTTTCTTCATTAGAAAAGTTCACACAGGAGAGTTGGTTGATGTCCTTGGTTAGTGCTGAGAGCCACAAACACCATGGGTTAATTTCTATACTCTCCGTGGACAATGTTTGCCCTCCAGCATAGGTGGTCATTAGGTCTGATTCCAGATCTTATGGCTCAAAGGGGACCGTCATGAAGGGGTAAGTCACAAGTGACAGTGACAGAATGATGGACATTTAGCCTGTCCTCATGTCCCAGGTCCAATGGGTTCAAAGCCAAAGCAAGTGCAGCACAGCTTGGCTCAGAAGTATCCACAACTGAATATTAAATCCCTTTGTTGTTAGACGTAATGCCCTAGAGCTCTTCGCAGGTAAGCAAACAAGGCTCCTTGGTCCTCTCCAGGCTGCAGTGACAGGCTGGGAGTTCTTGTCCAGGGCACATTTCAGCCGTAGGCGACTGCTGACACTCACACCTGCCAAGTTACTGCAGTGGAAGAAAAAGGAGAGCAGACTGATGCAATTAGCCAGGTGAACATGGAACCTGTCAAGCCATTTAGATAAGACAGTCCTTGAATTTATTCAGTTCCCGTCACTGGAGGGTGATTGTGCTTCCAGCCGCTGCTGTTTCTGTGGGCTGCAGAGCATTTTCCTAGCACGGAAGAAGGAAAAGAAAGGATGATGTCTCAGCCTACAAATTCCAGGGCTTGTCTGTTAAAGCAGTACGCATCATGCCTCAGGCCAAAAAGTAATTTAAGGAATCAGGGACACACCCTTTGATCCTGAGCAACTTTGCCACAGAATCTCAAACTCAATGATAAATTATTTTTTAATTCAAGTATCCAATTAATACAAAAAACTAAGCTTCCTTATCTAGTTCAATATTCCTCACCTTACATCCCTTAACAACTGATAATGTATTAGCTTTGCTAAATGGTTTTGTTTCAATTATTGGATTGTGGGCATCTCAAGAGTTCATATGGAATCTTGTTATCTGGAATCTCTTTCAATGCCTAGCATAGCATTGAACACAAAATAGAAACTCAGTCAATGCTCAAGCACAGACTGCTTCTTGTTTTTGAAATAGTTTTTCCTGCAGGGAAGCAAATCTACTCTACCTGCCTCATTTTTCAACAACATCACTGCCCCTCTCCCCACCCTGCCCCACCACCATCACCAAATATCAGCAAAAGGATCTTCTCAACAAATGCCTGTCTTCTCAATCATGTAAAATAACAAAGTTGGTCGCCAAATTCTTGTCCTCTTTTTAAATCTGAACCTATCATAACTAGTTTTCTAAGGCTGCTTTTTAAAAAGTTACCAAAAACTTGGTGACTTACAACAACAGAAATTTATTCCTTCACCATTCTGAAGGCCAGAAGTACATAGCCAAGGTGTTGGCAAGGTTGGTTCATTCTGGAGACTCCAAGGGAGAATCTGTTCCAGGCCTCTCTCCTCCTACCTTCTGGTGGGGCTAGCTAGCAATCTTAGACATTCCTTGGCTTGTAGCTACATAACTCCAATCTCTGCCTCATCTTCACAAGTCCTTTCCCCTATGTCTCTGTCAAATCTCCCTCTCCTTTCTATAAGTACATCAGTCATTGGATGTAAGGGCCATACTAAACATAGGATGAACTCATCCCAAGATCCGTTATTTATTACATCTGCAAAGGTTCCAGGGGTTGGGGCTTAGATATATCTTTTTGGGGGATATATAATATACAAAACTGGAACACACCATCTTCACCACAAAATTCCATCCACTTCCCAATGCTCTTCTTCATATTATCAGAATCACCATCATTTGACTGCAGTCAGGGCCCAGTTTGACCTCAAGTCATCTTCATGGGTTCTCACCCAATCGCTCCTCAATTCCAGTCAGTTTCATAATCCTCAGTGATAAAAGTACAACTGAATCAACTGTGCCCTAAAACTGTTCATGCCTGTCCTTTCCTTTCCGTGCCGCTGCCACAATCACCCCGCCCCCAAGTTTGGATCATCTGTCTTGGACCAGATCATGACTTCTTCCTAATTGTTCACCTAGCTTCCTTTACTGATCATACTACATATTACTGCTTTAAACAGAGGCCGAGCATGCCACAACACTGCTCACAAACTTTCAGTGGCACTGAACTAAATAAAACTCAATCCCTTTTTTTTTTTTTTTTGAGTTGGAGTCTCACTCTGTTGTCCAGACTGGAGTGCAGTGGCCACTTTCGGCCACCGCAGCCTCAAGCTGCTGGGCTCCGGTGATCCTTCCGCCTCAGCCTTCCAAGTAGCCGGAATTACAGGCATGCGCTACCACGCCCGGCTGATTTTTTGATTTATTGTAAAGATGAGGTCTTGCTGCGAAGGTGGGTCTCGAACCCGCGGGCTCAGGCAATCCACTCACCTCAGCCTCCCAAAGGCGCGGGATTACAGGCTGAGCCACTGAGCCCGGCTAAAACCTAATCTCTTTATAGCCAAGCATCCAGGCCTACTAGAATGCGTCCCAAACCTCTCTCCTAAGCTTATTTTCCCCTTCCCACTCCATTTGGTCCAGGTTCTGGTCAAAGTAGATTACTGACTGTCCTTAAATAGAGCCTCAAGAGCCTTCAAGTCCTCTCTGCCAGGGATTTACTCATAATTCAAAAAGCTCCT
The DNA here is from genome assembly GCF_000164805.1 of Carlito syrichta. Taxonomy (NCBI): domain Eukaryota; kingdom Metazoa; phylum Chordata; class Mammalia; order Primates; family Tarsiidae; genus Carlito; species Carlito syrichta. The sequence continues at coordinate 156,533 of NW_007239876.1, forward strand.
ATCTGGACCTATATCTCCTTGTTAATATCTTACACAGACAGGCTCAGCTCAAGACATCTATAAGTCCTTGTCCAGCTTCCTCCTTTTAAAATTTAGCAGCATGCCAAACAAATAAGGGAGTTTTGTTTTCTCCTCTCTTAGGTGACTCAATGATCCCTTGGAGGACTTAGTGCTCCCTTCGAGCATTCCTCATAACTCTCATGACAGAATGTGAAGAGAGCTCTGCTTTACTCATGCACATGCCCCATTATCCAGCACAGGGCCTTCACATAACATGTGTTGATAAATATTTGATCAATAAAAGATATATAGAATAAAGTGAATAATACAGTTCTTGCCTTTAAGCAGCTTACAGTTGAGAATGGGAAGGATCAGATAAGCAAAAAGGTAATGAACAATGACCAATATCAGATAAGCAAAAAGGTAAGTATCATAAAAGAAATATGAATGAAATTGTTGGGAAGCACAGAAAATAAAGCTTTTGAAAAGGGGGAAGCTGGCCAGGCTCAGTGGCTCAGCCTGTAATCCCAGCACTTCGGGAGGCCGAGGCGAGCGAATTGCCTGAGCCCGCGGGTTCAAGACCCACCCAAGCAACTTGACAAGACCTTGTCTCTACAACAAATCAAAAACTAGCCGGGTGGGGTAGCGCGCGCCTGTAGTTCCGGCTACTTGGAAGGCTGAGGCAGAAGGATCACTCTGGGCGACAGAGTGAGACTCCAACTCAAAAAAAAAAAAGAAAAGGGGGAAGTTTTATGGAGGAGGTAGAACTTAAGATAGATTTTGAAGAATAACAAATATTTCGATGGGCAAATGTTGGAAAATGGGGGAAAATTATTAAATACAGAGGAAATGGCATCTGCAAAAGACACAGAATATTAAGTAATGGAAGGCAAGGCTAGAAAAATCAGTCAGCATCTAGCATACCATGACAAGGAATTTGATCTTGAATCCATAGGAGATGGGAGCCATGGAAGACTTTAAGAACAGAGGTAAAATGTGGCCACATCTGCATTTTCAGATGATTATTTACATGATATCACAGAACTCAAATTGGGATGTTCATCAGATTCATCTGGAGAGGCTCAAAATTGCTTACTATATACAAAATGTACAGATAGCAATATATAATTTCTCTATTCATAACCAAGTCATGTTGATGTTTTACCATTTTGGCTTTAGAATTTTAAGAGAAATAAACTATCGAAAACTTTGTCTGCATCTAATGATATAATCATGTGGTTCCTGTTTTTATAGCAGTTGTTGTATTTAATTACACTTATGGTCTTGGGGATGTTGAATCAGTCCTGCATCAGGATGAAGCCTTCTTGGTAATGGTGGATGATTTTTGAGATGTGTTGTTGGATCTGATTTGCTAGAATCTTGTTAAGAATTTTTGCATGTATGTTCATTGGGAATATTGGCCTGTAGTTCTTTTTCTTTGTTGGATCATTAGCTGGTTTGGGTATCAGTGTGATGTCAGCTTCATAAAATGATTTGGGGAGAGTTCCATCTTTCTTGACTGCCTAGAATATTTTCAGTAGGATTGGTATCAGCTTCTCCTTGTATGTTTTGTAGAATTCTGCTGGAAAGCTGTCTGGTCCAGGGCTTTTTTTTTTTTAGGTGGTATTCTTATGGCAGAGTCAATTTGCTGGGTTGTCATTGGTCTGTTTAGTGTCTCAGTGTCTTCTGGTTTCAACCATGAGAGGTTGTGTGATGTCAGAAAGCCCTCCATTTCATTTAGGTTTCTGAGTTTGTTTCCATACATATATGCATAAAAAGTCTCTGATAATCTTTTGTATTTCTTCAAGGTCAGTTGTGACTTAATCTTTTGCATTTCTGATTGTGTTTTTTGGGTTTTTTCTCTCTTTTTGTTGATCATTCTGGCAAGGGGTCCATCAATCTCATTTATCCTTTCAAAGAACCAGCTTTTATTTCATTGATTTTTTTTCCATGATGTTTTTGTCTTTTATGTCCTATATTTGAGTTTTTACTTTGGTGATCTGGATTCTTCTGTTGAAGTTAGGGTTTTGGTGGTCTTGCCTTTCCGGATCCCTTAGGTGATTTGTTAGGCTGGTAACTTGTGATCTTTCTATTTTCTTGATGTGTGTTTGTAGGGATATAAATTCACCTCTTAGTGTTTTCATGGCATCATAGAGGTTTTGGTAAGATGTCTCTTCATTTTCATTTGTTTCCAGGATTTTAATTTCTGTTTTCAATTCTGTGTTGACCCAGGAGTTATTCAACATCATGCTGTTCAGTGTCCAAGGTTTTGGGGAAATTTTGTTGGTGGTGATATTTATTTTTATTCCACTGTGGTCTGAGAAAAGTTTTTGATAAAATCCAGCAACGCTTCATGATAAAAACCCTTGAACACCTAGGCATACAGGGAACATTCCTCAAAATAATTAAGAGCCATCTATGATAAACCCACAGTCAACATATTGCTAAGGGAACAGAAATTAGAAGCATTTTCCCTGAAAATCAGAACACAACAAGGCTGCCTACTCTTACCCTTCTGTTCAACATAGTGTTGGAAGTCCTAGCTAGAGCAATCATAAGGATATCAGGGGTATCCAAAGAGGAAATTAAGTTAATTAAGTTATCCCTCTTTGCTGATGATATGATCCTATACCTTGAAAACCCAAGAGAGTCTGTCAAAAACCTCCTTGCCCTGATAAAGAACGTTGGCAAAGTCTCTGGGTACAAAATAAATGTGCAAAAGATAGCTGTATTCTTATACACCAACAACAAATGGGCAGAGAAACAAACAAAAAGCACAATTCCATTCACAATAGCTACACAAAAAAATGAAATACTCCAGCATCTTTCTAACCAGAGAAGTAAAAGACCTTTACAATGAAAACTACAAAACACTGCTCAAAGAAATCAATGAAGATGCAAACAAATGAAAAAATATTTCATGCTCATGGATCGGAAGAATCAACATTGTTAAGATGTCCATCCTACTCAAGGCAATCTGCAGATTTAATGCAGTACTCATTAAATTACCATCATCATTCTTCTCAGACTTGAATACAATAACACAAATTCATATGGAAACAAAAACAACCACAAATAGCCAAAACAATCCTCAGCAAAAAAAAAAACCCAAAATAAAACAAAAAAACAATGAGGAAGGAGTATCACACTTCCCAACTTTAAATTTTATTATAAGGCTACAATATTCAAGACAGCCTGGTATTAGTACAAGAACAGGCATATAGACCAATGGAACAAGATAGAGATTATGGAAGCAAAACCTTTCTCAACCAATTCATCTTTAACAAAGCCTCCACCAACAACCACTGGGGAGAGGAAAACCTATTCAGTAAATGGTGCTGGGAAAACTGACTGACCACTTGCAGAAGAATGAAACAGGACTACTGCCTATCACCATACACAAAAACCAACTAAATGGGTCAAAGACCTAAACATAAAATCTCAAACTATAAGAATATTAGAAAATGCAGGCGATACCCTTGCAGAAATTGGAATTCCTAATCAAAAACCCAAATGCCCATGCCATAAGAGATAAGATAGATAAGTGGGACCCCATCAAACTAAAAATCTTCTACAAAGCAAAAGAAACCATCAAGAGAGTGGGAAGACAGCCCACAGAATGGGAATATTTGCCAACTGTATAACTGATAAAGGCCTAACAACCAGGATCTGCAAGGATCTCAAATGTGCCAAAGGGAAAAAAACAAACAGCCCCATTAAAAACTGGGCAAAAGAGATGAATAGACACTTCTCAAAAGACATACAAGCAGCTAATAGATACATGAAAAAAATGCTTAGCCTCACTAATCATCAAAGAAATGCAAATTAAAACCACACTAAGATAACTTCAGTCAGGATGGCCATCATCAATAACTCAAAAAACAACAGATAGGATGTGGTAAAAAGGAAACACTTCTACACTGTTGGTGGGAGTGCAAACTAGTACTACCTCTGTGGAAAACAGTGTGACGATTCATAAAAGATCTAAAAATCAGCCTTCCATAAGACTCAGCAATTCCCCTTCTGAGAATATACCCAGAATAACTTAAATCATTCTAAAAAAAGATACCTGCACACACGTTTTTGCACAATTATTCACAATAGCAAAAACCCGGAACCAACCATGCAGCCCATTAAAACTGGACAAGATTTTTAAACTGTGGTACATATACATGATGGAATATTATGTAGCCATAAAGAAAGACAAAATTATGGACTTCGTAGCAACTTGGATGGGTTTACAGTCTATAATACTCAGTGATCCATCACAGAAACAATGAAGTGAGTACCACGTGTACTCATTCATAAGTGGACCCTAAATATTTATTATAATACTATAAGAAAGGGATTGGCAATAGTGGGGAATTGCCAGGGAAGGTGGGGGGGAGACACATAACATCAGTAAAGGTACCTGATCTCAAACCAGGCAAAGTGGGGACCAAAGGGAGTGCCAAACTTTACCTGTACGATGACCACTTGTATACCTAATCCTGAATTGTACCCCACATCTTTAAAACAAAATAAATAAATAAGAAATAAACTATACCTTGAGTCCTCTTTTTATGTCTTTACCAGAAATAAACACTTTCATTTGATGACTATCCTTCTAGTCCATAATTATATAGAAAGGAAAGAGAAAGATAGTTATATGTATATATTCATGAAAACTATATATCCATAAAAACTATATAAAGGATTTATTTAGTAAATATTTCCTAGATTTGCATTATTCACTGTGAAGTATTTTCCAAATTCAGATTCCTGTATCTCTTCCAAATCTAATTAATCACAATCATTGGGGGCAGTGTACAGAAATATGCAATTTTTAAAAATCCCATACCTGTAATCCCAGCACTTTGGGAGGTAGAGGCAAGAGGACTGTCTGAGCCCACGGGTCCAAACCAGCCTGAACAACTTGGCAAGGCCTCTTCTCTACAATAAATCAAAAAATTAGCCGGGTGTGGTGGTGCATGCCAGTAGTTCCAGCTACGTGGAAGGCTGAGGCAGAAGGATCTCCTGAGCCCCGAAAGCCAAGGCTGTGGGTGGCCATGAGCATGCCACTGCACTCCAGCCTGAGTGACAGAGTGAGACTCCAATTCAAAAAAAAAAAAAAAATCCCAAATTTATTTTGATGTCTCTAGATTTGCATTTGGGAGTGAGTACTGAGCCCAAAGTAACTCCATCTTGATTGCTAATCTGCCATGTTGACTTCTGATTAATCCCTGTTCCAGGAAAGACTTTAAGGTTTCCTGTTTATTGTTTCATAATATAAGAGCAGGTACTTACTGTGAATCCTGCCCTTAGGTCAAACACCCTTGTTATCCTATTTCAATTGTTCCTTCACATCCCTTCTGAGTCGCCTTTTCCCTATGGTATATAAGCCCAGGGTTTGAGGGGTAATGGAATTACCAGAATACACAATTTTGTGGTGCCCGAGACACACACACAACTTTTATACCTAAGTCCCTACTAAATGTTTATTTCTGAAAAACGGAATATATCAGCCTCTTACTTCAGTCTCTCAGCTTCCCTGGACTTTAGAGCTAAGTTTTCATAGATCTGCCCACCATGAAACAGAGAGCCACTTGTATAGAAAATGAACAGGATAGGGAAGATAAGTAGGGTGGAAGAACAGTTAGAATGTTTTAAAATAATGCAAACAATAGGTGATGGAGTCTGAAGCAAGGGCGGCAATAATGGAAACAAAAGGCAGGAAACAGGTTCCTAGAAAGCATGAGGATAAAAGTGGCAGAACTTTGTTAACTAATGATTCTGGGAGTGAGAAAAAGTTGTAGGTAAGAAATGACCCTCAGGATTTGACTTGAATAAGTCAGAGGGCACGGACACCATTAACAAAAATGTAAAACACAAGAGGAAGAACAGGCTGTGGCTGATAAAACTGAGTAGGTTTTAAACGTGTGAACTTGAAGTCTCAGCAAGACCTTTGTGTAAATATCCCCAACAGGCATTGTAAGAATTCAAATCGATCCAAAGAGAACAGGCTTATAGTGCAGATCCAGGACTCCCTACTTAAAGGTAATAGCTGTGCATGTGGAAATGGATGTGTTTATTTCAAAAGAGAGGGGGGACCCCACAGCAGATCCTTGGGATGCATTTATTTGGGAGAGAGCAGATAAAGTATCTCCCAGAAACTTAGGAATGGCCAGAGGAAGAGAAGGACAGCTGGGATCGGGAAGCTCCAGGAAGGATCAAGGTCAAGAATCCACAGTGACAGAGTGAAGGCTGAAGAGGAAGACTGAGAGTGATCATTAAATTGGGGAATCAGTGATTTTTCAAAGAGTAGTAGCAATAAAGGGGGGGAGGAGTTAGAGTGTGGGTCAAAGACACTGGAAACAACGTTAAGCTATTTTTTAATGTGGACGGTGGCTCAGCCTGTAATCCCGCGCTTTGGGAGGCCGAGGTGAGTGAATTGCCTGAGCCTGCGGGTTTGAGACCCACCTGGGCAACTTGGCAAGACTTCATCTCTACAATAAATAAATAAATAAATAATTAGCCGGGCGTGGTAGCGCGTGCCTATAGTTCCAGCTATTTGGAAGGCTGAGGTGGAAGGATCGCCGGAGCCCAGCAGGTCGAGGCTGCTGTGGCCGGGAGCAGTCACTGCACTCCACCCTGGGCTACAGAGTGAGACTCTAACTCAAAAGAAAAAAGAAAAAAGAAGGGAGAAGGCAAACACAATGGTTGAAGGATAATTACTGTCAGGTTTAGAAGAGAAGATTTGAATATGTTTGCAGGATGGGAGGAAGGAGGATGGTAAAAAAAATGAGAAAATAAAAATAGATGAATTAAAGTCCTGAAGAACAAAGAGGTAATCTGATCAGAAAATAGGAAGACGTCCTATTAAAAACGGCATACCAGTAATTCACACTCCCGTCCTTCCCTCCCCAAATCCCCACTACAAAGAATGTTGGTTAATACTCTTACATTTTTCTCTATCAAAATTAAGAGGACAAGAAAAAAATATTACAGAAGACTTTGGAAAACAGAAAGCAGAAGGACAAATAGCTACTAACTTCGCTTACGATATTCCTTGCCCTGCCAACAGCTGGTTAACAAGAAACCAACAAGAAACTAACTTGTTCTGCAGAATCTCTGAGTTCAGCACCCTAAGACATCAGGTAGCAAGAAGGTAAAGGTGAACCTCAGGTTGAAAACAGAGTGACTTTTAAACAGTAGACAGAGCAGTTTAGACCTCCAAAGCATCTCCCAGCCCTACATAGCAAGGCATTGAACCTACAGAAGATTAGGAAAAATTTAACTAGAGGGTTTTCTGGACTCAAAAGCATCAGGCAAAATGAAGCAGTAGGACGAGGTGTGAGACAGAGCTGGAGAAAGGCACAGAAGATCAGTGCCTGAGTCAACTGGGGTTCTAGAAACAACCAAAGGGAAGAAAAACATGAAGAATAGTTAACGAAATAATTTTGTTTAAATTCCCATAGCTAAAGTATATGAGTCTCCAGGATGAAAGGGCTCAGAGAAGTCCCAACCAAATGAATGAAAAAAAAAAGCACATCAGTGTGATATTTCGGAACCACAGAAAAAGAGAAGTTTCCAGAGAAGGAGAAAAAAGGTCACAGTTTAAAGATCAGGAACCAAAATGTCATCAGACTTTTTCATAGCCACAAATACAGGAAAGCATGAAAAATGCAAAATTCTAATCCCGCACTTGAGAGATGGTTTTTCTGGCACAGAATTAAAGATATTTTTAGATATGCAGGGACTCAAGAACTTGGCTTCCTATTAAAAGATATACAGAAAAAAAGCAGAGGATGGGTACCAGCAAAAAAAAGAGTAAACAAAGAAAGAGATGAGAGAGCATCCAGGAAACAAATCCCACGCCTTTGGGAGGCTGAAGTGAGTGGACTGCCTGAGCCCGCAGGTTCGAGACCTGCCTGGGCAACTTGGCGAGACCTCATCTCTACAATAAATCAAAATGAGCCGGGCGTGGTAGCGCATGCCTGTAGTTCCAGCCACTTGAAAGGCTGAGGCGGAAGGATCACCAGAGCCCAGCGGTCGAGGCTGCGGTGGCCGGGAGCGGCCACTGCACTCCAGTCTGGGTGACAGAGTGAGACTCCAACTCAAAAAAAAAAAAAAAAAAGTTTAGAGCAAAGAACCACCACAAAGGGGAAGACCAGCACATCAACTTCACAGCAAGCATACAGCACAACCGGGCCACGTTAAAGCAAGAGGACTCAGGGCTCCAGGCTGCTCACAGCAATTATTTTTTACATGTGCTCAAGCAATAATAACCTCCAGGTACAATGAGAAGCTACACAAGAAATGGGTATGTGAACACAGCACATCGTTGGGTGATCAGGGACAAAACTGCAGAATTATAATAATGTGAAGAGTTACTATTAATTTAACCAGAGCCCTTTGATATAATAAAAAGTCTTGGATATCATTTAAACCTAATGAGACAAGAAACACACATTATTTAGAAAAGAAACAGCTATCAGAAGAGAGAGAGGAAGGTAGTCTCTATGGAGCAGGACCAGGGATGGAGATCACAAGGCTCTTATAAGCTCTTTAGAGGTTACATGAAGAGAAAGAAAGGGAAGGATTGACCCATGGATTGATCCATGGATATTTCCTTCTGAGGAAGGAGAGTTCAAGATCTACTCCTGTTCTCCTATAATCAGGGACAGAGGAGATTACATATGGGAAGTAAAGCACAAGGGAGGAGTGCAAAAACAATTTAATTGTGAAACCTGCTCTATGTTGCATGTGATACATTCTAGTGAATAGTGTGCAAGTCTTCGCTGGCGTCTTAGAACACAGACCCCTCAAAGGCAGGTTCTTCCTTTGTACCTCCTGTAGGGAATTTCCTTCAGTAGTTATTTTAACAAATGTAACTTGAATGTTTGAAAAAGCAGCTAAAATGAATAGGATCAGCAATGACCATGCAGACAACACGTGTGTGTGTGTGTGTGTGTGTGTGTGTGTGTGTGTGTAGGAGTTAGGCTGAGTACTAGAGGAAACTAATTTATGTGGAATAAACTAAGAATGGGAAAGGCAGCATATCACACAAAATTAATTCATGGAAATCTTACTTCCTAAGCCTTAGTTTTTTGGTTTGAGCTTTGTTTTTACCTATAAAATGAAGACAATAACATATGAAGGCACATAGTTTCTCAAGTTCCTTCTAGCTCACGGGTTCTTCTTGCTTAACTCTGAATGCCCAGAATGTTCTTCCTTCTCCCTTCCCTGTCCATGTACTACGTATCTTTCAGGTCTCAGTTTAACTGCTTTCTCGGAGGCCCCTCCACGTCCTCTTCCCCTTAAATTAGTTCTCCTTGGTAGTCTGTCACACAGCCCCCTCTACTTTTCCATGGCATCTCTCACCCTCCCAAGTTATATATTTGGTTTCTACAGTTTGCTCAGTAAGGCTGCAGGCTGCAGAAGGTCAGCAGCGTACGTGTTGGCCACCATCCCATAATCCTACTCTACAAGTCAGCCCAGCACTCCTTTTGTACATGCCAGCAATTGCATCCAGCCTTCCTCAGCACTCCAAGAGGAAGCAAACTGGCAATCTGGAAGCTCACATAGACCACAGAGGTATTTAATTTGGCCAATACTGGGTTTTTTTAGTAAAAAAAAATTCACATAAAAATCTATATTTTTAACTTCTCTTGAAAAATCAAAAGAGCTGGCCATTTCAGACAAGTATGGTAATACCACATGTCTAGAGACTAGAGTGTGAGAAAGAGAGACAGGCCAAGAGTGAGTGAGTCTCAACATTCTTCTAAAGAGAGGGTCAGAGCTATTATTGGATTTGCAAAAGGTCTATGCCCATGACCTTTTCAGGTCCTTAATCTAAAAAGAGGTTAAGAGCCTTAAAACAGCACTTCTTCCTTCCCCAACATTTTATCATTCTTAAAGTATTTTGCCTTCTGCTCCCCCTACATCTGTAGTTTGGCAAAGATCCAAATTCTACTCTTTTAATCTCTGTTCAGTCACTCCCTCTAGTCCTTAATCACTTTTATGACTCTCTCCTAAAAGCTTCCAATTTGTCCAAATCCAACTGTGAAGTCCCACATTTCTTTTCCTTGGGAAGATGTAACACAGTTTAGAATTACTAAGCAAGGGTTCACCTAAAAGCTTTTAGAAGGAATATTCAAGATTTGACATGTTAAATCAATTTTCACATGCAGCTGCTTAGTTCAGAAAGGAAAATGCAGAGCATTCCAGCAAACAGGAAGCGCTGGAATGGATAGTCCCCTATGATTTCTTGAATATTGCATTGGCAGGCAAATGGGTCAAGAGAGATCAGCTCCTGCAGTCATCTTGAGATATCCTGAAAACAAGAAAAATTGAAACAACCCATAGTTCAGAGCATATGACCATAGCCTCCTTCAGCTATATATACACCCTCAAAACACAAACACACTGGCTCATATGCATAAATCTGTAATCAGACAAGCCTGCCTAACCAATACCAGAGCTTGCTGCAGTCACACTTAGGCATCACACAATTTGCTCTGATTGGCAGTAATCACAATACATAAATAAATTCCTGTCAAACAAGAATTTATTTAAATTCCTCTTTAAGATTTTCAAGAGGCAGAAAACCTGCCCTTTAGAGATACCTTCTCCTGGGTTAATGACTTGGGTTTTCTGTTTATCATAGACAAAGGTAGCTTGGTAGTTGGACTGATAATAGCTCTTTCTGAAATTGTTTCACCGTGGGGTTTCTACTTTGCTTTCTGTTTCATTTTGGCTGTTGTTATTTTGAATGTGTAGAGGTTTTTTTGCCATACAACTATCTCTAACCCTCATAGAAGCAGAGTAGGCAATGGGTTCTTGGGCATAGAAAGGAACAAAGAGAATTTAAGCCAATCCTCTGGGAGAACCCCTGAGAACCTGGGGTTATACATCTTCTATACTGGAGTTTTAGCACAAGACTGTGTTGGAGGGAGCCTTTCACCAGATCATCACCACTGGAGAGCTGAGGCCTCAGAAGGGGGTCTGTATTCTCCATTCAGTTCTAGAACTTTCCATGTGCATCCTCAAGTTTCTTGCCATATCTGACAATTTTGCTAGAAAAAAATAATAATAATTTATAAAAGACTCCACAGTGTTTGGAAAATGCTTTAGCAGATAAGTATGATGGTCTTCTAGCTCCACAGCTTCTTCACACCTATTGTTTGTTACTACAAGAATGTTCCTAGAGTTGCTATTCCTTCACACATCCCTGGGACTATTAATATGTGGGTTCCACAGGAGTGGTCCCAATAGCCATAATCCAGGCAAGACAGTCTAAAGCTGAGAGGATCTTCAATATCTGGGAGTCCTCTTGACTGGGCCTTCCAAATTATCTCTAACCTGATTACAACACTGATCTACAAAAACGCTTCCAAAAGATTTCCACTGCTCCTCAGAGAAAAGTGAACCTCTCTCACGCTGCCTGGCATGGTGCTGGCCTACTGCCTCACCCCTGTCTGGCCTTTCTCCCAAATGTTCTGTTGGCTCTGAGCACACCAGCCGTCTCTCTGAGGTTCATATTAAGTCATGGTCCACCCAACTGCAGAGCCTTTAGATACGGTGTCCCCTGACCTAGATAGAGTCTTTCCTCCCTTCCTCTTAACTCACACACATCCTTCCTATCTCAATGCACGAGCCACTGTGACTTGAGAGCCTTCTGCAGCCTCCCTACAATGTCTAACTCCACCTAATCAAGGCTCTCACAGCACAGTGTGCGCTTCATTCTCCTATGAGCACTTCTCACCACTGCAATTTTACCACTGCAATTTTGTGCTAATATGATTATGGGATTACTATCTGTCTCCTGCCCTGGATTTTAAGCTCTTAGAGGGAAGGGACCATATCTGCTTTTGTTTACTCATTCTATCACCATTGACACAGAATAGGAGGTTAACAGATGTCAGATGTATGCACAGATGGGAGGATGAATACACAGTCTCAGCAGAACTGTCTTCTTCCCCTCCATGGTTTGCAAACCCTATCATCTTGCATATTCACCTTTGGTCATGTGTTTTCTCTGCCCAGAAGGTCATTGCCCCCATATTGTCACCTGATACTTCTTCAGGGGTCTGCCTCCCCTACTACTAGAAACAAAACTTGTATACCCCAAACTCCTTAAAGCACTACACTTATTTCACTTTATTTCGATTGGTACTCCCACTTTCACTAGGTTCTGCCTTTGTTTGGGGGTTGAACAGAATACCACACCATGGTGCTTCCTAAGCAGACCCTGAGGCAGCAGAGGATACCAACTTGAAGGGAGACAGCATAATGTTAGCTCCTCATGGGCCAAAGTTTTACCAGTATGAAAAGGGAGATGGGAGGGAGCCTGGCCTCTCCTTGCAACCTTCTTGCAGAAGTCACAGAAGAGGTGGATGTTGTTCTTCAGGCTTTTCGGAAGGTGTCAGCACAATGAAGCACCCCAATGCATTGCACTGCGCTTCTCTTTTCTCTCACCCCTTTTTCAGTACCTTAATCTTTCTCTAGAACCCTGCTCTCTTGAGCGTCCAGGTGAATATCCTGTGATATCCCTTGTGACTCCTAAAGAGAGCAGCTGCACCTATAGTCCAAGCACACAGGACAGTACTTGGAGAGGAGTTTCCCACTAAATGCCCAATCAATGAATGAAGCTATTGGAAACCTGACCAGGACTAACAGAAGGGAAGTCATAATCCCTCTGCTCAATTCCGCACCAGTCAGAATCCACCATCTGTGGTACTGATTTTGATTTTGAGAAGCCCACTTTAAAAACAGAGCTTCTCAAAGTTTTCAAATGAGGCTGGGCACGCTGGCTCACACCTGTAATCCTGTTACTTTGTGAGACCAAAGCGAGAGGACTGCTTGAGTCCAGGAGTTCAAGACCAGCCTAGGCAACAGAGCAAGATCTCTTCTTGACAAAAATTTAAAAATTAGCGGGGTGTGGTGATGTGCACCTGTTGTCCCAGCTACTCAGGAGATAGGCAGAAGGATCACTGCATTTCAACCTGGTCTACAAAGTGAGACTCCAACTAAAAAAAAAAAAAAGTTTTCAAATGATAGGCCTCTTAAAGAATCTAAAGAAAGACATAAACCTCCCCCTTTTAAGAAAAATACACATATGGATCTGTTCGCTTTCAATTTAAAGGGTTCTCAGAAGCCCTGAAGCCCCATCCATAGATTCCATTTTAACAAACCATGCCTTAAAAAAAAAAGGCAAAGAGGAACACTACCAATAGACAGTGACAAGTAGAGCAGTTGACACCATGTTTTATAATGAATAGTTGAAAGAACAACTAAATCTTCAAAGAAGATAAAATTCAGTGGTGGAAGACATGAAAACTGGTATATCTGAAGGCATACAAGTGAAAGAGAAATTAGATGTTTGTTACTATTGTTCCTTCTCTTCTGGGGTGACTTCTCTCATTTCCCCAGTGAGATTTAACTGTCCCTCCATGTTCCTGTAGGCTCATGAATATTCCATGACTCTAACCCACCAAAGACTAGTCCTTTATCTAAAGGGCCAGAAAGAGTTTCCACTTTAGCCAGAAATATAAAAAAAAAAAAAAAGCAGTCAGGAAACCCCATCACCATCCCTGTTTCCTTTCTGCTCTGTAAAGATTATTCTTAGCTTCTGAGTCATACAGAAACAGGTGGAAGGCTGGATTTGGCTCATGGACCATAGTTTGCCACCCCTGTAACAGACTCCAGCCACTGATAAACCAGTCCATTTCCCCTGCCATACTCTGAGCTCCTTCGAGGCAGAAGTCATAACTTAAAATTCACCCTGGGGTTCCTGTTCTAACACGGTGATGGGTACACAGTCAAAGTTTATTAGATGCCTGTTGAATGAAAGAATCCCTCTTTGCCCAAGTTGAACTGATCTCCCCTTCTCAGGGCCTGCTGACCACTGTTAGGCACCTAGTCATGCCGGGTGTGTGACTGCCCACTGGCTGAAGGGACAATGAGTGGCTTAGACAGTAAAACCAGGGAAATCTAGTTTTGTCAATTTCCAGGTTGGTTTTCCATTTCTAATGTGAGACTTAAAACAATCCCTCACTATTACCATAAGCTAGCCTTTTAAAAGTAATACCAAAAGTGGAGATGATGCTAAGAAATCTGTTCAATATCCTTGTGCAGCTGTTCACATCTTAGCATTTAGTTAGTTATAATTGCAATTTAAAAAACAATTAAACTCTGGGGGGGTATTTACTGCCTCTCGTGCTGATTTTGTCTTTATGCTCCTCAAAAGAGATGACTGGAAGGAGAGACCTGAGTCTAGAACTGCTGAGATTGAAGAGACAAGGTATCATCACACACAGTTAATTTCCTGTGCCATTCTTTTGGGGTGAGGGTAGGGTGATTTTTTTTCTTCTTGCATCACTTTGTAATTTTAGAATATAATTTCTAAACTTTTCAAATAGGACAGCCAAAGCTTGGTGGTGCAGTCTTGCAATTTTCCTCACATCCTCAGCACAGGAAGATCAAGAAAAACTGCCAGTATTGAAGATCCTTGTACAGATCATAAACCCATTGTTATTTATAGTCCTGAAAACAAGTTGAAACCAAAATTTACATACCACTAGCCAAGAAGTTAGGAAGGCAAAACAAAGAGGAATTAAAGTGTGTTCATATTCCTGTTTTATACAATAGAAAGCTACCAATTAAGTTAAATTTGCTGGGAAATAAATGGATTTATGAATATAAAATCAGGGTAGTCCATAAATGTAATGTGGTATCCTAGATGGGATCCTGGGACAGATAAAGTACAGAAGGGAATAACTAAGAAAATCTAAATACATACGGATGTTAGTAAACAATAATATATTATTATTGGATCATTAACTGTGAGAGATGTACCATACTAGTGTAAGATGTTAATAATAGTAGAAACTAGGTGTGGGTTACATGGGAGCTTGCATGGGAGTTACCTTTTCAACTTTTCTATATACCTATAACTAATTTAAAGTTGAAAGTTTATTAATTTTTAAAAACAAAGATAGTCCCCAAATAATATAATTAAGATATGGAGCTTATAGTCAGGTAAAGAAGAAAATAAGTAGATTAAAAAATATTTAGTTAGTCCAAAAGAAGGCAGTAAACCAGGTGCTGTGCACACCTGTAGACCCAGCTACTTAGGAAGCCAATGCTGGAGTATCACCTGAGCCCAGGAATTTCCAACCAGCCTGGGCAACATAGTGAGACCCTATCTCTTAAAAAAAAAAAAAGAACAGGAAATAAGAAAAAGGTATGGGGAAAGGGATTGATAAGCATTGTGTACAATAAACATGAAAGAAAGGGGCAAAAAGTTGAGTTTTAAGGATTGTTTCCTAATGTAATATCTGGCTGCCACCCTCCAATCCCCTTCTCCTTCCTAACTTCTTTCACTCATATCCCAGGCAGCTTACCAATAACCTGCAATTCAATCAGGGGTTTTTTGGGTTTTTTTTGAGTTGGAGTCTCACTCTGTCGCCCAGACGAGTGCAGTGGCCGCTCCAGGACACCACAGCCTCGACCTGCTGGGCTCCGGCGATCCTTCTGCCTCAGCCTTCCGAGTAGCTGGAATTACAGGCATGCGCTACCACACCCAGCTGATTTTTTTATTTTATTGTAGAGATGAGGTCTCGCCAAGTTGCCCAGACGGGTCTCGAACCCGTGGGCTCAGGCAATCCACTCACCTCAGCCTCCCAAAGCGCGGGATTACAGGCTGAGCCACCAAGCCCGGCTAAGGGTAATTTTTAAAGACTGTCCAGAGGTTTTTAACATGCATTAGGGTTGCATATAGAGAAGTCTGTAAGGTGAATCATAACAGACCAAGCGGGATGTAAAGACGTTAGTTAACGATTACAACTGTATGGCTGTGACAATTCCAATCAGCACTATTTTCTCTCCAGCAGCTGCTAACTCACTGTGCAGACAAGAATGGAGGTAGGCAGCTACAAACCAAGGAATGCCAAAGACTGCCAGCAAGCCGCCAGAAGCTAGAACGAGGCAAAGAACAGTTTCTCTACAGGCTTTAGAGGAAGCATGGCCCTGCTGACACCTTGATTTCAGATTTCTAGCATCCAGATCTATGGAACAATACATTTCCATTGTTCTGAGTCACCAAATCTGTATTGCTTTGTTACAGCAGCCCTAGGAAACTAACCCAGCTTCCAATTAGGTACAGGGAAGAGGAAAAGTAAGAGAAAACTTGATAATCCAACAGAAGGCAGAACATTTTTTAATAGCAAAAAAGAAAGATTTTATATAATGAATACAAAATAACACGGCAGAAATAAATTCAAATATATCAGTAATTCAAAACTATGGACATATCAAATTCACTTAGCATACAAAATGTTAACTGGGTTTACAAATCTGATTCATCAGCCAGGCTTGGTGGCTTAGCCTGTAATCCCGCACTTTGGGAGGCTGAGGTGAGTAGGATTGCCTGAGCCCGCGGGTTCGAGACCTGCCTGGGCAACTTGGCGAGACCTCATCTCTATAACAAATCAAAAGATAATAATAATAATTAGCCGGGCGTGGTAGCGTGCGCCTGTAGTTCCAGCTACTTGGAAGGCTAAGGCGGAAGGATCGCCAGAGCCCAGCAGGTCAAGGCTGCGGTGGCTGGGAGCGGCCACTGCACTCCAATCTGGGCGACAGAGTGAGACTCCACCTCAAAAAAAATAAAAATAAAAATAAAGGAACAATTTATGTTTACAATGCAGCAAGAAGAAATAACTATTATGTATCTAAATAACACATCCTATAAAAATAGAAAGAAAAGCCGGGCTCGGTGGTTCAGCCTGTAATCCCGTGCCTTTGGGAGGCTGAGGTGAGTGGATTGCCTGAGCCCGCGGGTTCGAGACCCGCCTGGGCAGCAAGACCTCATCTCTACAATAAATAAAAAAATCAGCTGGGCATGGTAGCACATGCCTGTAATTCTGGCTACATGGAAGGCTGAGGCGGAAGGATCGCCGGAGCCCAGCAGGTCGAGGCTGTGGGGTCCGGGAGCGGCCACTGTACTCCAGTCTGGGTGACAGAGTGAGACTCCAACTCAAAAAAAAAAAAATGAAAGAAAAAGTTGAAAACTCTAGGGGTAGATGAAAAAATCCACAGTCAGAGTGGAAAAGCCACTTCTTGAATCCAATTTCCAGAAAGAAAGTAACTGCCTCCTATGTATCCACAAATGGTGTGATCAACCCGACCAATATGATTCATCTAAAAAAATACTTATAAAATCCTACTCCCTATGAACAGAATTCATGTCCTTATCTTTTTTTAAAAAGCACATGGGACTATTTATAAAATTAACCATATATTAGATTTTTCAAGAGGTCACAACAAATGACAAAGAATCAGGGTAACACAGACAACATTCCTTCATCAAAATACAATATTGTCCATTGACAATATTGACAATACTGAATTCAGCTTCCCTGGAGAGAAATGCAAATGAAACTACAATAAAATAGAATTTTTCTGTTATATTGCAAATACAAACAAACAATAACACTCCATGTTGGTGAGAATATGAGAAAATGGGACACTCAGTCATGGTGGGGTGTAGATACAATTTGGCAATATCTATCAAAATTTAAAATATACAGTTCCCTTTTGCCTCCAATTCATTTCAGGAATTTTTTCTATTAATACATCTAATAATGTACAAAAAGAAGACTGTACAAGGGTTTTCCTTTTTTTTTTTTGAGTTGGAGTCTCACTGTGTTGCCCAGATTGGAGTGCAGTGGCACGCTCCTGGCCACCGCAGCCTCTACCTACTGGGCTCCAGCGATCCTTCTGCCACAGCCTTCCAAGTAGCTGGAATTACAGGCATGTGCTACCACGCCCGGCTGATTTTTGATTTACTGTAGAGATGAGGTCTTGCTGCCCAGGTGGGTCTCGAACCCACGGGCTCAGGCAATCTACTCACCTCAGCATCCCAAAGGCGTGGGATTACAGGCTGAGCTACCGAGTGTACTTTTTATAGGGAGAGGAGTTCTAGAAATGTACCCAACAATCTGCTAACAGTAGTTGCTTCTAGAAAGAAGTATTGGGAGACACAAGAGACCTACTTTCACTAAATAACTTTTTATAATATTTGCATTTCTACCTAGTTCGTGTATTACTATTTAATACATAGGCAAAAAGCCTCTAATCAGCTTATTTATTCATTTAAAAGACAACATCCAAATAAAATGAAGTCTCTGGTGATAAGCCTTATGAACTTATTGCAGAAATTTAAATTACTTTGCACATTCCCTTTAAATTCCTTTATTGATGGACTGTCAGGGCCAACATGTCTGTGCAATTAAACCAGCAAACGTGTTCAACAAGGTTTTTGAGATGGTTATAACTTGACTGGTCATGCGAAAGTGCTCAAAAACTGCAGGACAGGGACAGCAAGCCTTCTTCCTTTCATGGCAAGTCAACATAACAAACCCTGGCTACCTCTCTGACCTCTCTCTCCTCCCTACTCAATGTGGACATGCATTTTGGCCCTGCCCCAGGACCTTTGCACACACTGTTTCCATTCCCTGGCATGATTGCACCCCAGACAGTCACATGGTTTACTCCCTGGATTCATTCAACTCTCTACCCAAATGTCACTGAGTCAGAAAGGCTTACCCCAACCACCTTATCTAAAACAACACTACCTTCTTGGTCACTATCCACTTACTCTGTTCTATTTCTTTTTTCATCATTTAATATTACTTGCATTGCTTATTTGTTGGTCTCCGTCATAGAAGGCAAGCCCCACGAGGACAGGAACTTTATTTTACTGCTATGCACCAGTACCAATAGCACAAAGTAGGTACCAAACACATATTTGTTTCCATAAATAAAATTAAATTTGCAGGACGGAAACTGACAGCATAGTTTCCTTTATGTTTTGGCCATCACTTCTACAGTGTTTATTTTTGCAGACTGCAGTTCTCTCTCATTTTATGCTTAGCTCATGATCAAAGATAAGACAAATGGAGAAAGAGCTCCTTCTGAAAAAAAATGAAATTCAAGAATGGAGAAAGAATTTGTACTACGATGTTGGATTTCACTAAAGTAACATGTTACAGATTCCAAAATGGCATTTTCTTGGTCACCCACTCACAAAAGTGAGGAAAAACCTTATTTCAGACAGTATGGGGAATAAAACACCAATGCTACAGAAGTATTCTAAAAGCAAGGATTAGTTTTAAGTTATTTGAACCTAAGAGTATGGGCGGGACATTGGCCCTCATGGCCCATCAGGTGTGAGTCAGATCTAGCTGAGTCCCTGAGGACCAAGGGCTCAGCAGCCTGTCCCCTGGCTGGACACCCCTGATTCCTGTTCAAATCAGTTGTCCATCGAACTTCTCCTGTTTACCTTTCCTGGGCCTCACACATCAAAGAAATGGTACTGATCAATGTCAGAGAACCACGGGGACAGAAAGAAGGCTTGTCACCCTGCCGCCTCCAACCAGTTCTGCCCTGAAGATATGTCCCACATTTTAGTTCTATAAGGGGAGCCCACATCCTGTGAAGCACTGAATCACAAGCTCACTCATTGCTTGGGATCCCCATCACTGACCCAAGAGAAGATGGTGTTACATGCAGGCAGCAAGTCAAATGGTTACTGTCCTCAGTCTCTCCCTACCACACCGTGTTATCTAGGAAATCCAGAACTACTGTCTAATTCCAGCCATAGCCACATGGTCCTTGGAGAGCAGGTGATGTACTTTTATGAGTTCGCACACAGCCTGATATCAGCCCAATCAACCACCTTTTTTTTTTTTTTTTTTTTTGAGTTGGAGGTCTCACTCAACCACCCAGGCTAGCATGCAATGGCGTGACCACGATGATCACGGCTGACCACAGCCTTGGCTTTCTGGGCTCAGGTGATCCTTCCACCTCAGCATCCCAAGTAGCTGGGACTACAGGTACAGGTCACCATGTCTGGTTAATTTTTTTATTTTTTGTAGAGACAGGGTCTTGCTATGTTGCCCAAGCTTGTCTCAAACTCCTGAGCTCAACAACCACCCACCTCAGCCTCCCAAAGTGCAGGGATTACAGGCGTGAGCTGCCATGCCCAGTTCCAATAAGCCACTTCTTGAATACAATTTCCAGAAAGAAAGTAACTGCCTCCTATTGAAATAGAAGCGGGGGGATGGTGAGCCATCTTTTCCTACTTCCTACTCCTGGGCTTTTCCAGTGTCTAGGAAGTTCTTCTTATAGTCTAACCTAATTCCTTATATTGAACCAATACAAGACATATCACTGGAAATGGGGAGGAGTTAACAAACATAGTCCATATTATATACCACCAAATGCTTAAGGGCTCTGCTCTGCCTTCTCTTTTCTAGAATAATTCTGCTCTCTTTTTTAATTGCACAGCAATCACCAATTTATTTCATTGCCCCCTTGATTTGAAAAACTGCAAATTTGAACGAGAGATTGAAACAATACTTATATTGCTGCTATTCTGCTCTTCTAATACTTGCACTTGCCCAGTTATTATACCTCTTTGCATGAGATATTTTAAACAGCACAGGGAATGAGAAAAGAATTGCCTTTTGAGCATCTGTCACCACTGACCCTGGGTTACCTCCTAAGTGTATGCTTACAGCATTTACCTAAAATTATTAAGTGCTCCAGTGACATGATTACAAGAAGGGGCAGGAAGAGTGTCAACCTAATGAGGCGACAGATTCTATCTGATGGTCTCCATCTGAGAATCAGCACAGGCCAGGCTGTGTGCTAATCAAGTCACCAAAGGCCCTTCGCCCTTGGACAACAGCAGTCTTTGTCTACACCTGAGAGGAAAATGAGCTGCCTCCTTTCTAGTGCTAATAAGCTTCGTGGAGAAGGGTTATGTTCCATGGGAAAAGCTGGGCTCTCCCCTTCCAGGGCAAGCATCCAAGGGACTCCAGGAGCCAATAAACCATTGCTTCCAGCGTTGGAACTCTAACCACTTTGCTGGAAAGCTGACACTGTGTCCTTGAGTTCAGAATTGCCAGGTCCTTTCACAGTACTTATATGTAACAGGGTCTCCATGTTTGTTTATTGAATACATGAAGGAATGAGTTAGTAAGATTTATATTTGGTTCTAAACCTCCTGGTAACCAAAGCAAAAAGAGGAATATACTGTTTAGACAGTTTTTACATGTGCATAAGAGAGAAGAGAACATGATTTTAGAAAATACAAGGTGCTAACATGGTTTGGAGAGTACCGGACACAGGCTTCCGTGCATTCTTAAAATCCTCTGCTGAAAACCTATGCAAAAGGCCAGTGCTCTTTCCTTTATTTGCTAGATAGAAAGATCTGTTGGTTACACATGGATTTTTCCCCTCCACATCTGCTTATGTGACAAAGATCAAGGTCAGTCGCTTCTTCTCTGCGTCCTCAACAGCCAGCATGAACATGTTGTATTCATTAGAACTGGCCAGATGGACTTAGAACAAGAGATCACACGTTCTCAATAGCAGATAACTCCTGCAAAGGTTAGATTTGGTTTCACAAAGTATCCATGGTTTCTCATCAAGTGGTTAGATTCCATTTGCTAATAACGTGCAACTAATTCTAGATTTATTTCTCCCCGCTAAGCACGTTTTGACCAACGACAAGAGACTGAATCCATACATTCGAGCAGGGATGCAAAGAAAGTATATAATTCATAATTTGGGTTTTTAAAAAAAAACTAATTTCACTGAATAAATTCACCACACATACTCCCTCAACTCAGGAGGAAGGAAGCTACACTATATTGTTCAAGCTTCTATGAAGAATAAATAGAAATTTAGAGGAAGCAATAAGCCTTCTGAATTTGGGAATTTAATGATATTTTATAAAGAGTGAAAAGATTAACTACTAATGTTAGCCAGGTTGAAGTGAAACAGATCATTTTACATGGTATTAGAGTTAATGTCATTGATACATTGTGCCAAACTGTCTCAGAAAGATTGTGCTAAAATTTAAACTATGCATTCCTTTGAACAGCAAGTTGACTTCTAGTCATTTATGATATAATAGAATATTTCCTTATAAGATGAAAAGATATATGTATGGGGACTAATTTGTAGTATATTATGTGTTGTCTATGAAAAAACAGCAATTTAAATGTCTGTTAATAGAAATTTGATTAAATAAATCATGTAATATCTAAAGAACTATAATGATTATTTTACTCTTGTATGCACAAATATTTATTGAGCATCTGCTATGCAGAGTTTGCTTCTAAGCATGTGAGTTCCATCACACAAAATATAGAAAAATCTCAGCTCTTGTTTATATTCTAGATGCAATGTTTTTAAATACATTTTTTACTTGGCAAATCTTAAAATGGCTACATACTTTTTAAATAGAGCCATATGTATATTTGAGAGATACATATTTTCCTGTGTATAGATAATGCTAGATGTGCCCTTAAACGAACCCCTTGTAACAGCTCTGAAGCCCCTGTGGGTCCCTTACTTGCAAACAGGAAACCACTGAAGTATCTTAAAAATAAAATAACAGCATCCTGGGCTTTGGAGCACACTTAGGTCGATTCAATCCTGGCTTTGATATACACACTAACTCGTATGACTTTAACAATTTATTTAGCCTCACTCATCCAGTTCCCCCTCTTTGACTCACAAGATTACCACAAGAGTTTGAGAAAAAGAAAACTACCTAACACTCTTTACAAGATACCTAGGAAATAGTAGATGCTAGAGAATGTCTGTTGCCTTTACTCTCTCCTTAGACTGCCTTGGGATTCAGAACACTACTACTCCCTGCCTTTCTCTACTAATTAATTATACAACTTAAAAGAAAATGCACCCATCAAAAACATTTAAATAAAGAATTATTTTTACTGGATCAAAAGATTTTTAATTTTCCTCTCTGTCCTTTTCTATCTCAGCCGGTACACACACAGCAAAAATCAATCTTCTTTCCTTCAGCAACTACATCTTTGTGCTTCTTAGCACTGTTCCCTCTTTATAGAAGAAGCCAGTTAAAAACATTTTTTTAATTAAGCAGTTATTCATTAGCTTATTTTCACCTTTGTATTCACATTTGCCTTCACAGAATAATTTTCTCGTAAAGCCTATAAGTCATCAAGGGCAAATGTTTCTGCAGAATGTGGAGAAGCCTTACCCTGCTAGGGTATGCTGCCAAACCTAAACTAACTATAGCATCTCACAATTTGTTTCCTATTGAATGTTTTCTTTTAATTCACACAGTTCACTTAATGCCTCAGCCTGTGAGCACAATAAATCTTTTAGTAGAATATCTATTAGATAGTTGCAGTCTCAAAAATAAAATACAGAGGCATAAAATGAGATGGCTCACGGACCCATTGCCATCCAGGAAAGAGAAGTTCTAACAGTGAATCTGCTAAGAAGCTAATGAAGACCCAAAATCTCTAGAAGCTGGAGTTGGCCTCCAGCTATAAGCTTCTACCAAAAGCCACATTAATTCTTTCATTTAATCTAGGGCACTGGTAGCTTATGAAGTATTGAAAATAACATTTCTTGTGAAACTCACAGCCTTTATACCATGTTTCATCAGGTAAATACTTTCAGGCACTTAGCATCAAGGAAAAAAAAACGGTATCTTCTGCAGTAATATTCTCTCTAGAATTAAATGCATATGAAACTGTGAATCCAGTGCATTTCATTTTTCTTTTTTGCTTTGGTTACCAGAAAGTACTGAAGCAGACATAAATCTTAATAACTCATTCATTCCTCTATGTATTCAATAAACAGAGGCGATCCTATTATATGTCGGGCATAGCCAAGCTGATGGTGATCTTGAGCTCAAGGACGGGGCCAGCCTTCCAGAAAGCCATGGAAAGATACTGAATTAACAGGCAGTGATTTCTATGATTGAGGTATGGGTACCATACTTGGGAAACTCAAAGGAGGGGCACCTCCCCCAGTCTGGGGTATGGAGGGATGGCAGGGAGAACCAAGAAAAATGTCCCCCTAAATTGATATAAGATATCAGCTCTGGTTCTTAGTAAATTATCTCTTATTTGATTTCTGATGTTTCTTCATTCTTTCTTTAAAAGTGTTTTAAGCCTCCACAGAAATAGTTTGAGAAAAATACATATTTATTCATACATATACATATTTAAAGTCACACAAAACTCACCAACCAATACCTTTTTAACCTAAAAGAACTCTCAAAATTTACCAAAAGAAAAATGTTTGCAATGGACATTACAAAGGGATCCTGGAAAAATCAGATACAACTGGGTACAATCTTCAAAGAACTGATGGTCGCTGTGAATATATTCTTTGACTCTGAAATAACTTTGGTTTAAAAACATTATTTTTTAAATTTAGCATATTTTTAACATTGCCAGCTTCGTTACTGTTTATTCCAACAGGCCAACCCCAAAGATCTTGATTGAGTAGCTCTGGGCTGGTAGATAGTGACTGACAATCCAGATTGACTAGATGGTTTCAAGATGGATCCTGGCTTGCTTCCAGACTTGGCTAATGCAAAACCAGTGCATTCTTTTGCCTCCTCTTATACCAGCTTTTCCCTCTGCCACATCATATGCTATGAGAGGATTGGGTTGCTGGCACAACTTCAAGTTATATCAGGGATGCAAATCTATCCCCAAGCAAACCTGCTCTTATTTCAGACTAATACTCTCCAGTGCTCTGAATTGCGGGGCAGTAAAACAACTCTACATTTATGTAAGCATTCCCATCCCCCAAGGAATAGTTTTCTGTGTCTACAAATACCTTAGAAGCCATAAAGAGTTTGGTGGGTTGGAGACATTTTATGGCTTTCTAAAAAAAAAAAAAAAATTCCATGTAATAGAAATAAGATAAATTTAGTGCTTAACCACAATAACAACTGCTTTAATAAGGTACATTCTATGCATAATTCTCAGGTAATAGTAGCTACTTCATAAAATTAGGGTAAAAATGTTAATATCCCACTTATAAATCAGAATAAGCCAGGGAAGTGAGATGTGCCTTCAGGGAAGGGCTGCAGGGGGAAGCTGACTCTCACCTGAGTACTCTGCCTCGTCCTTTTCCAGCTCATATCCAGGGCTGTCTCCCTCCTGTCAGGTCTCTGCCCCAACACCCCCTCATCAGAAATGCCTTTCCCGGCCACAATTCATAAAATAGCACCCCCAGCATTCTCTAGCCCCTTCCCTGCTTGGTTTGCTCTTCCTCCTGCCCTTCCTTCCCTTCCTTGCTTCCTTCCTTCCTTCTTTCCCTTCCCTCCCCTCCTCTTTACCTCCCTTCCTCCTTCCCCTTCCCTTTCTTCCTCCCTTTCCTTCTGTCCCTCCTCCCTCCCTTCTCTCTTTCTTCCCTTCCCTCCTTCCTTCCTTCTTTCCTCCCTGCCTCCCTCCTTCCTTCTCTTCCCTCCCTTCTTCTCTCCCTCCCTTCCTTCCTCCCTCCCTCCCTTCTTTCCTGTCTTCCCTTCCCCCTCTTTCCTCCCTCCCTCCCTTCTCTCCTTCCCTCTCTCCCTTCCTTCCTTCTTCCCTTTCTTCCTTCACGCCTTTTCTCCCTTCCCTTCCTTCTTCCTTTCTTTCTTTCTTCTTTCTTTCTCCTTCCTTCTCTTCTTTTGTCTTCCTTTCTCTTTCTTACCTTCATTCCTTCATTTAATTATTTTTGCATAGCACTTTTCACCACCAGAAACATATTTGTTTTCCCTCTTCCCTTAGTATAACATATGCCCCAGAGAGCAGGGACTGTTTTGTTCATTATTGTATCTCCAGTGTCTGGTACCAACTAAGCATTCGATAAATATTTGCGGAATGGATTTTTCTTATTTTACTCTTTCAACTTCCCCACATTCCATCCATGCATCTCCATACTGAAATTGAAGCACACTAATGGTAGAAATAACATTCTCCCAACCTCCTTTTCTCTGTTTCCAGCAAAGAGCAGCACCCTACAAAAAGTCAAAGCCAACTGAAGCAAGTGCCCCAAGAAGTTCTGTTAATCCTACAGCAATATATCTAGAACTAACCCTCACAGAACAATATTTGAATGTATTTCAGCTTCGTGGTTCTGACACTCTTGAAAGAAGCCCAGTCTGCATGGTTCCCAAAAATATTCTCTAAGAGTTCCCAAAGAGAAGAAAAATCAACAGCAATGTCTAGTTATGGTCTCAAAATGAAACAGATTTATTCTGGCTATACTGACTTCCTTTCCAGAATCCAAAGGGAGGGGAAGGGAAAGGTGCTAAGACTCATGATTGTCAATGAAACTGTGCATTCATGCACCTCACTCAACTGACCACATAGCCGTTTCCCAATTCTACGTTGCAATTCAGATTCTCTCTATCCCCAGTCACCTTCCTGAATAAGAACCTTTGGACCCTTTAAATCTTGTTATGTCTCACAAAAGAGAAAGCAACTCAGATGTGCACAGAAATGAGAGGCTGTGAGCCACTTAAGTTACTAGGGATCCAGAACTCTCAGTAAAAAGAAAACCACAAAAAGTAACTAAATAAGCAGTACTGTCCCTAATCCATAATTGCTCTTGTTCCATCAATACAAGGGAATGTACCATAGAAAATAATTTTTAAATAAGTAAATCAGTAAAAGCATCAGTTCACATAAACTGAGGGGCTTTGAGCAGACTAAATCCTAAATCTCAGCATTCCGTCTTGGCACTTGCTACTGAAGCATTCTACTAAACTGCTTGCCAAGGAGCAATGAAGCAGAGCCCCAGCAATTCTTTCAACAAGCTACTGAGAGTGGAAGCCTAATTCAGTGGGGTGGGACCAAGCACAGCTAATAAACTGCACATCTGTAAAATGGAAATAAGTTGTCCCCAGTCTTTAGTACTAACTCTCCTTGCTAAGTAGCTCTAAAAGAGTTTCCAAGCCTTTCTTCTTCTTGGCATGTAGCTGCCAATGAGTTTATTTCCATCTGCAGAAAAGAGAGGCTGCCAGAACACGGGGTTTTCCCCCCATACTCACTAAAGCTGCCAGGGATTGAGAAATTCAAGTTGCATCTAACCCCTTCCCTGGAGAGAGGACACATGGAATCATGTTCGACATGTTGATGACATGTTAATCATGTCATTAGCCTATATACATTTCCATGTCCCTTTCTTTTTGCCCAAACAGAAATCAAATAATGGTACTTGGAAGGTGAGTCCATTTACTCACGAGCCCTCTGAATGTAAGTCTGTATCAGGCTCCAGGGTTTCATCTGGAATGTGGCTTCTATTTGCTGTAGGCAGGGAGTTTAGCATGGCCCTGGAAATCTCACATTTTCAAGGTCTCAGAAAAACAAACTTCATTCTAGGCATGGCTCTTCTTCAAGAGTTCAGTGAAAGAAACTCTGCCCCATTTAATTTGATTCTGTGCAACCAGTCTTGACTTGCCTATGATTGTTTCTTAAAAAAAAAAAAAGTGGCGGGGGAGCATGACAGTATGGAAAGAACCCATGATACCTGGCTTTGCTCAGTCCCTTACTTGAGCACGTCTCTTCCCTCTCTTGGACTTAGTTTACCCATCTACAAAGCACAAAGACAAAACTAAAATGATCTTTGAGAATGCTATCTACAATTCTGTGATTCTGTGGATTTTTCTGAGATGTTCTCTCTCTAAAAGAAGCATTTTCATCATCCATTCTTTCTGGGCTCTCATTCCATTTTTAACTTTTATTCCCACCCCTACCCCACCCCACCCCCCACCCCCGCAAAAAATTTTCTGTGTGACTTGAAGACTCAGACAGGAGGCCAACTTAAGACCCAGCTCTCTGGTCATCCCAGGCTCTGACAATTTTCCCATCCTTTGACCATCAAACACAGGGAGGAGAGAAGTGGCACTGACTGGCCCACACAGGTCCACACATATGCTTCCTTTTGGGGGCTGGAGGATGGCCCTTTCCAACTCTGGGCTTATAAATTATTATGCAGGAGACTTATAGCACTGCAGTAATGAGTGAGTTAAATCACCTTCCCAAGATGCTTCTCTTTCTTCTCTCCCTTCTCTTTAGCATTCTCATACTTGCTCACTTTTTCTTTCCTTCCTTCTTTCTTTCTTTCTTTCCTGTTTTTCCCTCCCTCTTTCTCGTCTCATATTTTAACTTGGTCCTGCCAGTACGACTATGGAGGTTATTTAGACTTCATTCATAAGATAAAATAAAACCAGAAATCGCTGCTTATCTTCAGTGAACAAATACACGAGACTAGGCCTCAAAGCTATTTGAAGCACTTCCATGCTGCCAACATTAAGAAAGCTGTAACATAAAAGCATATGAGATTAAATGAATTCATGATCGCAAATTAAGATCAACAACTACCTTCATGACAAAATATTCTAGGGAACAGCTTTGTGTTGAAAGTTCTTTCATAAAAAGTTGATATGATTAGGGGAAGATACTGAAACCATGGTATTTAACCAACGAACAAACAGCATAATCCCTGAGATTAATGAAACTCCAGATCACGATGGTTTAATATATTTTTGCTAAGCATGAGTAGCTCATGTGGTGAGGATTTATAGTTCAATCAAAATATCTTCTCTACATCCACTTGTGAACATAATACTCACAACATCCATGTGATTAACAAAAGCAGCCTAGTCCAGGAGGGTTGCCAACGGCAGGCAGAAGTGTGGCATATCTAAACAAATGAACATGAAAAGGTATCATTATGACTGGTACTGTAGACATTTGGGATAAAGGGCTTTTAAGTAAGTAGGAGGATTCAGGCTGAGGACACATCATGAAGGCCCAATAACCTTTCTTAGCTACAAACCAGGTACAAGAAACATTTAGATTTTGCATAGCATCCTCTTGTTCCCAGGTAGAAATATCTGATGGGCAATAAGGATACCTGACCTCAAACCAGGCAAAGTGGGAACCAAAGGGAGGCCCAAACTTTACCTGTACAATGTCCACTTGTAAACCTAATCCTGAATTGTACCCCACATTGTTAAAATAAAATTTAAAAATTAAGAAAAAGAAATATATGATGGGACATAGATGGCGTGGATGCAAGTTCTCAGTGTCTGCTGGAATAGGGAAGGAGAATGCAGTCAATACTCCTCTCTCCAGACATGGTGCATCACTTGATCCGGCTCTGCTATAACACAGTGGCACCAGGCCTAATACCCTCGTTCAGATGCAGAATCCTTTGGTTATGAACAAGCACCTTCAACTTTACCTCCACATGTAAAGCAGAATTTGCCAGGTCCCTAAGATGGATGCTTAACTTTTGTCCCTCCTTGATTAATTTCTCTGTGGATGTTTGCCTAAATAAAGACTCATTATGGTATGGCTACAGAACCTGAGCCAAACCACACTGATGTCCAAATGTCATTAAAGCAATGACTTCTCCGTTTCTCCTCCCCTTCAAGAGGCATTTAAGGTTTGTTTTTTGCTTTTTTCCCTAGAATAATATGAATGTAGTGCATCTGGAAATTTGCCATTTGGGGAGCCGGAGCTTGGAGGACAGATTAATAGAGCAGCACAAACTGTCCTCAGCAAAAGCTCCATGGTGGAACAAAGCTTCCAGCTGTGTCCTGATAACCCAAGGCAGATAAAAGCACAAGATGTGGAGGGAGAAGAGTTGTCATTGGGTCTTGATCCGGTTGGCCTCTCAGGGACATACAGGGAAGTGGGGAATGTATTCATAAGTTAGAGCACAAGGCCTACAATACCTGGACCAAAGATGAGGGCCTAAGATGAAGCAGAAGCAGAAATCTGAGAAGCAAGAAGAAATAAAAATGAGAAACAAAAAAGTCACTTTTTTCACAAAAGGAAAAATGGTATCTCATCAATGTTGGTGTTTGGCTTCCCAGTGGCTCCACATGAGCACTTGTCTGTGTGCCTCTTTCTTTCTCCTTCCCAGGCACCCTAGCCCTGTTGGCAGGTCCCAGGCTAACGTCCATTACCATACTTACAGAGCTCCTACCTCACACCAGGCATTGAATTAAAAACAAATGATATAAAGATGAAGTAGCCGTACTCAGTGGCTCAGCCTGTAATCCCACGCTTTGGGAGGCTGAGGTGAGTGGATTGCCTGAGTCTGCGGGTTCGAGATCCGCCTGGGCAACTTGGTGAGACCTCATCTCTACAATAAATGAAAAAAAAAAAATTAGGTAGGTGTGGTAGCATGTGCCTGTAGTTCCAGCTACTTGGAAGGCTGAGGCGGAAGGATCGTTGGAGCCCAGCAGGTCGAGGCTGCGGTGGCCGGGAGCGGCCACAGCACTCCAGTCTGGGTGATAGAGTGAGACTCCAACTCAAAAAAAACAAAAAAAGATGAAGTATACAGGCTTTCTGCTCTGTCTACAAAGCCTTATCAAGAAAGCTGGATAAAGTCCACCATGAGTCTCATCTATTTAATCATGGGCGCCAACAGCTAAGGATGTTACCCACATCACAGGAAAAGCATTACAGCTCTAAAATACACCTAGCACTCCCCCATCTTTTCCTAAAGGTAACTTCCACCATCCAGTAGATATACATGCTATTACACAACTGGGGCTGCATTGCAATGACTTAAAGATTATCCTCAGTTAAAAGCCCGGAAGAGAGCCAGGTGCAGTAGGTCACGTCTATAATCCCAGCACTTTGGGAGGCAGAGACGAGAGAACTGCCTGAGCCCAGGGGTTCGAGACTAACCTGGGAAACTTGGCGAGACCTTGTTTCTACAATAAATCAAAAAATTAGCCAGGCATGGTGGTACATACCTGTGGTTTCAGCTACTTGGAAGGCTGAGGCAGAAGGATCACCTGAACCCAGCAAGTTGGGGTGGCGGTGGCCATGAGTGTGCCACTGCACTCCTGCCTGGGTAACAGAGTAAGACTGACTCAAAAAAAAAACAGGAGGAGAAAACCCATAAGTTTATCGGTGACTTATACCTCTGAATGAAGGAGTTAACTGCATTCTTCCCAAAGATGATATTTTCAGACAGAGTTTGAGGAGAGATTTCATAAAAAATAGTATGGGATGGGAAGCATATGCAGAGGGCAGTCAGACCTGGCACATGTCCTAATTCCTTCAGGCCACACTCTCAAGAAACGTCCTGCTATATATTCCCAAGCTTATGGAAATCATTTATACCCTAAGTAACCTCACCTGCTGTAGCTCTTAGATTTTTCTTTTCTTTGTCTCACTCTGTCACCCAGACTGGAGTGCAGTGGCTGCTCCCGGCCACCGCAGCCTCGACCTGCTGGGCTCTGGCGATCCTTCCGCCTCAGCCTTCCAAGTAGCTGGAACTACAGGTGCCTGCTATCACGGCCGGCTCATTTTTTGATTTATTGTAGAGATGAGGTCTCGCCCAGTTGCCCAGGCGGGTCTCAAACCCGCGGGCTCAGGCAATCCACTCACCTCAGCCTCCCAAAGGCGCAGGATTACAGGCTGAGCCACTGAGCCCGGCTTTTCTTTTCTTAATAGGGTCTTAGAAGTCAAGAGGACATGGTTTTTACAGAAACCATCCTAAACATATGGATTCTGGTCATTCTTGCCTTGCAAGTCTCAGGCCGATAACCAGCGGAGGGCCTCTTTGTGTTTGAAGGATATGCCTTACATGCTGAGTTTTAGAAAGCATGCAGTTGGCCCCTAAAATCCCATATGCCCTTTGCTATTCACCCATTCAACATTACATTTCAACCAATCAGGCATTTCTCATCGGAACAGAGATGTGATTCCCTAGGTAAGTTCTCTTTCTCTCATTTGTGAAGTTAAGGCTGGTGGCCTACATAATTCTCATCAGATTTTCTTTTGGTATATATAACCAAGGGGATGAGGGCACTAGGCAAGATTAAAGATAGAGCAGTCACTCAAAAGTAAATAAAAGGCAGGTGATATGTTCTTTATTGGCATGTCTTTATGTACCTAAGCAATGAACAGACGCATAACCTTCCACAAAATGTCCTATCACTATTTGTTGATACAAAAAGCTCTGCAATTGCCCTAAGAGATTTTGACTTGTTTTGTGAGGTTATTTTTAAAAGAGAAAAGTAGGAAATGTTTCACATTCAAAGACCCTCTTACACTATTCACTGGGAAATGTTTAGTGCCTTACACATTTCTTTCAATAGTTTCAATAGTCTCTATCCAGATGAGGCAAAAACACTCAAGACCGCCTTGATTAACACCAAGCAAAATTCAGTTCTATTTCCACTCTCCGTCCTTGTGAGACTCTCTCATGTAATTACAGCAGCTGCTCAACAACAATGTGGGAAAAGATGCGGTACCAATGATTAGAACCAGGACAAGGAATCCATTTTCAGAAAGTATCCCTAAAGTCCATGATTTGGATATATAATTTAAACCAAATAACTTGCTCTACTAATTAAAGACTGACCTATCAAGAGATTTGAAAAGCTATTTGGAGCCGGGCTTGGTGGCTCAGCCTATAATCCCGCGCCTTTGGGAGGCTGAGGTGAGTGGATTGCCTGAGTCTGCGGGTTCGAGACCCGCCTGGGCAGGCAAGACCTCATCTCTACAATAAATCAGAAAATTAGCCGGCCGTGGTAGCGCGTGCCTGTAATTCCGGCTACTCGGAAGGCTGAGGCGGAAGGGTCGCAGGAGCCCAGCAGGTGGAGGCTGCGGTGGCCGGGAGCAGCCACTGCACTCCAGTCTGGGCGACTGAGGGAGACTCCAACTCAAAAAAAACAAACAACAACAAAAAACTATTTTGGAAATTTCCTAAATGCCATACCCAAATCTCCGTCAAGTCATCTGGAATTCAATTCCAGGAAAGTTTATTACATGGTAGGTGTGACTGGGTATAAAAAGAAAATAAGACTCAAGCCTGGTTTTGAGGAACCAAATGATGGCAACATTATGTTGAAGAAAAAAGAGTTCTGTTTTTTCTTTAAATAAATAAATAATGTAAATGTTATCTGTTAACTGAAAATATATATTTTAAAGGAATTGAATATTCAAATATGGGGTCTAATTTGTTTATTTTAAAAGCAGTCACTTAGCTATTAAGTACTATAATTTGAAGATACACCTCTGGTCAATGACCTCAGGGGAATTCATCCAGTAAAAAAAGATGATAAGGTAGAATGTGAAATGTCACTGGGTATTAGGGGACCACTATGTCCCATAAACAAAGAGTACAGCAGTTCCAGGTCTAACAGACAATCAGGTCTAAGTTAGCCGTAAGTGAAAGAAAACAAGGAACTAGAACATCTACCTATACTCTGCTAGGTCATCCCACTATAATATAACAAGATCCTGGATAAATACAACAAGCAAACCTTATACTGCATTTCTGACCACCAAAAAAGCAAAGAAAGTGTCCCCAAAAGGTGCACATACATACATACATACATGGAAGGAAGGAAGGAAGGAAGGAAGGAAGGAAGGAAGGAAGGAAGGAAGGAAGGAAGGAAGTGAGATACAAGATAGAAATCAAAACAGTAAGTTGCCTGTAAAGCACACATACAAGTCGGGGTTGCTCTGAGTAAAAAGCAGGTGCTGCCAAGACTGAGCACTGGGTCCCTCACATGGTGGGTAGCTAAGCCTGACATATGCAGTAAGCCAAGATCCTCAGAGGAAGTAATCCCAGGTTAGTCCTGCTCCCAAGCAGGTCTGGACACAGCTTCAAGGACACAAAAAATGCAAATCTTCTCGGAGAAGAGAAAAGCTCTCAATTTAAGTCCTCAATATTACTGTAAGTTAAATTTAATTAAAAGTAAGCTCACAAAAATTTTTTCTCAGAACACAAGAAAACAAAACAATATAAATGAGTCGTCAGAAATAAAAAAAAAACAATTACACCCTCAATTACCAAATACCTAGTATTCTCAAATATAGAATATTACTATATGTAAAATATTTTATGTAATAAAATATGGAATTTTAAAATGAACAAAAAAAGACTTTTAAAAAGTGACCAGAAACATCTGTAAACTAGCCAAAGAGAACTTGTAGAAAAACAAAATCAACAATATAAAATCATTTAAATGGAAAACTCAATCAATGGATTAAACTACAGATGTATATAGCTGAAGAAAGAATTGCTGACCTGATAAGAATTATGAAAAAAAAAGTGATCAGAATGCAGTACAGAGAAATAAAGCGATGAAAAATATTAAATGACTATTAAAAGACACAAAGTGTGGAAAAAGAAGGTTGCATATGAGTCTAACAGAGGTCCTAGAAAGAAGGACTAGAGAGGCAATTTTGACGTAATGGCCAAGGTTTTTCTAGGACAGATTAAAGATACCAATCCAAATATGCAGAAACACACTGTATCCCAAGCAGAAGAAATAAAAAGTACAGTTGACCCTTGAACAATAGCATGGGACCACTTATACATTTCTTCCACCTCTGCCATCTCTAAGACAGCAAGACCAACTCCTCCTCTCCCTCGTCCTCATCAACTTTCTAAACAAGATGATGAGAGGGAAGGTTTTTATGATGTTCCACTTAATGGATGGTAAATATATCTTCTCTTCGCTACGATTTAGTTAATAACATTTTCTTCTCTAGCTTATTTTACTGTATGTATATAATACATACAAAATATGTGTTAATCATTTTGTTAATCATGTGTTTATGTCATTAATAAAGCTTCTGGTCAACAGCAGGATATTAGTAGTTAAGTTTTGAGGAGTCAAAAATGATACACAGATTTTTTTTTATTGTGTAGGAGAGTTGGTACTCCAAACCTTGCGTTGTCCAAGGGTCAATTGTATTCCATATTTAGATACATTGAAGTGATACTGTAGAATACCAAAAGCGACCATAATATTATAAAAGCAGCCAGAAAAGTGATTAACAATTAGACTGGCCAAATGACTTCTCAACAGCAACAGCTGAAGTCAGATGACAGCAGTTATCTTCAAAGTACTGGGAGAGAATAAGTAATACCTAGATCACCCAATGAAGTAATTTTTTGCGAATAACAATGAAATAAATATATTTTTGTATAAACAAAAACACAGAGAGTTTACTATCAAGAGAATTTCACTGAAGGAATTTGTAAAGAATATACTTTAGGGAGGAGGAAAATGAATACAGAAGGAACGTCTAACATACAAGGAGCTGAAAAGTTGGTAAATAGTGGCTTATTTTGCCCATGCCAACTTTGCATGTCACTCTCTTTTTTCCCTTCTTTCTCTAATAAGCTTTGCTTTAAAAAAAAGAAAAGTTGGTAAATAAATTTAAATGAATATTTAAAACTGTCTCTGTAAAATAAAGCTAGTGTCTACACTGTGGTGATAAAAGCCATCACATAGAAAATACTAGAAAACAACAGCATATATTTCAAGAGAGGGTGATTACTCCAAGGTGCCGAGTTGTTTGGAGGAGGGGTTATGATACCAACTAACTTTATTCACAGTGGGAGATAAGGGTATCATGGCCCTTATCCACCTGGACTAGCACCATGACTCGCTCGCCACTTTCTTTCCCATCCAAACCTATCCTTACTAAGCCTGCCTCTCTCCAGTTATGATGGAGGAGAGACTAACTTGGTTCCTGAAAGAATACCATCCTGTGGCCCCTGGTAGAAAGGTGGCTGCTCTGAGGGAGAAAGAGGGATTCTGCGCAAAGAAAAGGCCTCAAGGAAGAGGAAAGATGGTGTTTTGGCAACCTAAACTTTCAACTGTATCTAGAAAGTACTTATCCTAACTCGCAGGCCAGGAGGGCTTTGTTGGGACTAGGCGCTGTTTGACTTTGGCAAACAAGCTTGGAGATTAGTGATTTATGAAGCTACTGCCCTGACTGGCAGGTAAAGATTTGCCGAGTTCCTGGGTTTTGCCAATCAAAAGGTCTGGGATAGCAGAAATGAGGTGATCAGAAAAGTTTATGTTTGACTGGGAAAGCCCAATTTTCTCCAGGAATTTTTCTGCTAGAAACAGTCTGACCACACCAACCCACACAAACTTTCTTCCTAGAAAAAAATAAATCACAGCAAGACCGTCCTTCAAAGGCTTTCTTGTAACCTGAGCGCAGGTCTACCAGAGTGTTGGGCTCTAAGAAAATGACCCACAGATTTTTGTGGCCATTTCTTCATGACTTTTCCTGACAACTTGGACAATGAAGTCCTTACGGGGAAAGAGAAGTGAGAAAAGAGTTAGGGCGTAACTAGACTCCTAGCTTGTGGAATTCGGGCCCCTTCTGACATAATCCTAAAGCAAACAAGTTAGAAGGACCAGGTGGCAGAAAAGAAACTACATAACACATTTCAGTGCCAGTTGCAAATTATTTATCAACTATCTATTATTCGGATGATCTTCACCTCTGATGAACTCTATTAGAGGAATTCGTGAGCAGTGACAATAATAGTTAATAAAGCCCTTTTGCCACAACTTCTAGAAGTATCATATGAACCCTCATTTACACGTGTTTTATAGCCCCTATGGCTATTCTTCCTATTTCTGCCATAACCAAATAGCATATACCGAACTCTCGTAAATATTGACTGACCTATTTTCTGAGGTATTAATTCTATTTGTTGAAAATATTAAAGAATGTTTGTTCCTTTTAATTCCTCACTGCACTGCCCCTCCAAGACTGTGGCTTATGAACGTAACACTTCTTGGGGGGTTACTCTTTGGGACTGGGACAAACTACCTTGTAATTGTCAGTGACAATTTTTCCACTGGACAGAGAACACTGTCTCCTCTTTGCATAGGGCAGATAACTTTTATGAACACTCAAGGCAGTTATACGCATGTGGGAAACCCAGAGAATGGTGTGTTCGATGTTAAACGCATACGTCTGCTCTTTGGGCTGTAAAACACGGGTAAGTGAGGGTTCATATGATACTGTGAACAGGTGTGCATCCTGCAGCAGCCCAGCATTCTCCAGTAGGCAACACCTTTTGTCCTTAGCAACCCACGAGAGTAGCATCACTTCCACCCGAGGGAAAAGAGGAGTTCTGAGCAAAGAAAAGGCTTCAAGGAGGAAGAAAGATGGTGTTTTGGCAGCCTAATCTTTCAGCTGTGTCTAGAAAGTTCTCTACTTATCCTAACTCTCAGGCCAGGTGTGGCTTTGTTTGTGGAGGGCTTTGTTGGGGCTAGGCGTTGGTTGACTTTGGCAAA
Organism: Carlito syrichta; assembly: GCF_000164805.1. NCBI lineage: Eukaryota > Metazoa > Chordata > Mammalia > Primates > Tarsiidae > Carlito > Carlito syrichta. Next base: position 193,455 of record NW_007239876.1, read on the forward strand.
CAGGCTTGGAGATTAGTGATTATGAAGTTACTGCCCTGACTAGTGGGTAAGGATGTGTTGAGTTCCTGGGTTTTGCCAATCATGACAAAATGCATGGTGCTAATCCTGTGGCATGTGTCCTCTTAACATTAGCAAGCATTTATTTCCACGTTCCCTGTGATGACTGGATTCTCTCACCATTTTTCCCTACTAGAACTACTCTGAAATCTTTCTTCATCAGCCTGCTTTGTGGCCATTTGGTCTCGGAAGGTAAATAGTGCTTTGGGTAGCTAGGCATGGTGTCTCATGCCTGTAATCCTGTATTTTAGGAGGCTGAGGCAGGAGGATTGCTTGAGGTCAAGAATTTGAGACCAGCCTGGGCAACACAGCAAGAACCTGTCTCTACAAAAACAAAAAACAAACAAACAAAAAAAACTTTTTAAAAATTAGCTGAGCATGGTGGTGTGAGCTACTCAGGAAGATAGCTTGAGCCCAGCAGGTGGAGGCTCAAGTAAGCTAATGATTGTACCACTCCAGCCTGAGTGTCTTTAAAAAGAATCGCCTTGGGCTCAAACTAAGCATATCCTAATTTTTTTCTAAGAACGCTCCACATTGAAAGCATCTCTACTTGACATCAATTTGAATACAAACATAAATGTAGGTATAGACACTGAAATCATGTCACAGTGCTCAGTGATAAGACAATCATCCAAATGATACAGACTATGTCTAATATTAAATTTCTATTGCCATTCAAATAAAAGCAACGTTTAAAAAATCATACAGCAGACTTACACTCCTCAAGTCAATAAATGCTCAGAGGTCCTCAGCCCCCAAAGTGAGAGACTGCCTTATGGAATGCTGTCTGGTGAGCATGTTCTTACACAGACAATCTACCCTAAGTGTGCACTGAAGCTAGAAACACTCGACTCAAAACCTGGAGGGGTGCAGTTAGGAGTTAGAGGACAGGCAAAACAGTTATTATGAGGAATAAAACCAGAGTTAACACAAGATGACTATAAACACTGCCAAGGATCAAACACGGAGCCTACAGACTTGAGACTTGTTCTCATCAGAGCCAGGTGCTTTTTCAGGAGTCCCCAGCTCTCTCGCTGTGAACTTGTTTTCATAATAAAGGAAATGCAATATTTAAGGCCTTTCTGAGACATTACAGTCCAGAGAGATATGAAATATGATCCAAACTTAAGATTCTTCAGAGAGATATGAAATATGATCCAAACTTGAGATTCTCCAAGTATTGGCCCTATACTACTATTGAAAGGAACTTTCCATCATTATTGTGTTAGTTTGGTCTTTTGGGGTTTTGCCACGTGCTTCTTCACCTCCACCAGATCTAGATTCCCCCCTGCTCTGTGTTCCAGGAGGGTGGCCCCCGAAGGCAGTATCATTCAGGTTCCTGTGCCGGGTGACTTCTATTTGTATTCCACCAATGAAAGGTACTGACAAGAGACTGGAAGGAGAGAGGGGAGGTTGAGACGTTCCCTCCCACTCCCCATGTGCTTTGCCCAGTATCTCTGATAAAAGATGCATGGCCCTACAGCCCGAGCTGCAGCCAGCCCTGCTTCCCCATGGCTGCAGCTCTAAGTGCTCATAGAACATTACTTCCTCCCATTGTTCCTTCAGCCCATGGCTGACCCAAAGAGCTCATGAAACACCATGTACCTCTCTTGTTCCTTCATCCAGAACTGGACATGGCTTTCCACAACTGTAGTTCCTTGTTTGTTCTTTAACTCTGCACACACTTCTATGGGTACCACCCTTCATTAAATCTTCTCATTTGAACCACTGGAGTAAGTTCTGTGTCCTGCAGGGACTCTTACTGATACAATCATAAATTTGGTCAGTCGAATCAGTACTATGTGAAGCACTACCTGTAAATTAGACTCTCAAAAATTAAAAATATTAAAAAAAGTAGAAAAACCACTCAGCATCTATCAGACACAAACCCATGAAGAGAATTCATATAAACAAGTGCTTTGATCCTCTAAATCAACGCTTGAAAAATTTAGCTTAAAAAAAATCTAGGAAAATAAAAAAACTATGTTTATAAAGAAGGTTATTACATTGTCATCTATTGCAGAGAAAATTTTAGAAACAACCTAAATGTCCAACAGAACAAATTATGACATACCAACCTGATGGACTGTGAGGCTACCATAAAATATCATTAAAATGTTGTAGCAAGCCGGGCTCGGTGGCTCAGCCTGTAATCCCATGCCTTTGGGAGACTGAGGTGAGTGGATTACCTGAGCCCGCGGGTTCGAGACCCGCCTGGGCAGCGAGACCTCATCTCTACAATAAATCAAAAAATCAGCCGGGCGTGGTAGCACATGCCTGTAATTCCGGCTACTTGGAAAGCTGAGGCGGAAGGATCGCGGAGCCCAGCAGGTCGAGGCTGCGGTGGCCAGGAGCGGCCACTGTACTCCAGTCTGGGTGACAGAGTGAGACTCCAACTCAAAAAAAAAAAAAAAATGTTGTAGCATAGCAGCAAAAATGTTTATATTAATAATGTTAAGTAAAATAGATATTTGAACATGCATCAGAATTTTAATTATATAAAAGTATATATGCATGTCCCTAAAAGTTAGATGAAATTTCACGAAACTAAATTCATGCTGGGGGACTCAAATTCTAAGTACTCTATATGTTTCTCTTCTTTAATATTCGTAAAAATAAAACAAAAGAAATAAAACAAAGGGCATTGTATCCAGAGATCTCGTGGTTACATCTTGAGATAGCAGGAAAGCATTCTCCTCAAGACTACTTCCTGCCTTCCAATCAATAAGCAGCCTTAAACAGGACATTAAACTTCAGTCTCCATTCCTTTTCTCTGCAGGAGGATAACTACTGACCTACTCACAAGAATGTGAAGTTAATAAAACCTTAACAGGACTGCAAAATATTTTTTTGCTTTCATATGCATGCTTCACTATGTACGGGTTACATATGCTGACTCTAACTGTGACAATTTAAAATGAAAGGATCTCCTTAGACAATTTTTGTGGTGCAGTGCATGTGAGCTCTGTTTCAGAGATTACACAATCCTTAGAAAGTGGGAGGATGAACATCATCATTTGGGGGCCTTCTCTGGAGGTTTTAAAATGTGTTTCATGTGCCTCTTTAAAGAGATCCTATCTAGCAGAGTGATAACAGATTGATGGCCATGACCTTCTTCACATTCTTCTAACTCCTTTTAAAATGAAATCAAGGCTCTTGCTGCTGGTGTCTATGGGCCAGGCGCCACAGCAATGTAATGAGGGCTACATATCATCCTTCAGCCTCCAACGTCATCCAAGTTCATCGTTAATGTGCTAACACTACCAAGGAACATGTCAAAAGAGGGGAAAATCTAAGAGAAGCGTGCTTTTCCCATTCCCAAGGCTTATTTTCTTTAAACAGTGGTTGTCAGAAAGACAATATCTTCGTGTTGAAGACAAATATGACACCATATTGACATTACAACAAAATGCTTTTACAGCCATAAAGCTTTAATTTTAAACTGATGATGTGCTATCTTCCTAAATTATGCATTTTAACAGTTTCCTAATCCAAAACATTTATTGGTCTAAAATATATATTAACTTGAAATATTGCTATTCCCATTTTATAGCCAAGCAATAATAATTTTCTTTAATTACACATTAATTCCAGTGTATTACCTAGATAGGCAGTTATTGTTTTTACAGGGTCAGGATTAATTGGCAGGTGTTCTGCTATAATCTAACTGAAGAAAAAATAGAGAAATTATACATGATTCATTTTCTTACTTCTCTGAGATGAATAATATTAATTACACTGCCACCTTACATTTATACAGCACTTCTCAGTTTCAAAGTGTTTCCATATCTGAGATTACATTTTCCTGCATCTTTTACCTTTGACAGATCCTTCCAGATAATACACAACTCTACCACCTTTCAACTTTTTGATGCCCAAACATTGTGCACACGTGTGTGTTTATTTATGTCAGTGAAGTGAGAGGTAGTAGATTAACCATGGCACTTAGAAACAGACCTGGGTTAAAATTCAGCTCAACCATTTACTATATGACTTTGGATGAAATTCTCTGAGTATCACTTTTGTCATATTTAAAATGGGGATAATGTCACCTTTTATCAACGGACAGTAGAAGGACTAGGTATTACTTCTGAAAAGAGTTTGGCATACAGCAAGCAATCAGGAAATAAAATAATGATTATTATAATTAGTAGCTATTTATACTGCATTATTTTCTTTCTTTTTTTATTTTTATTTTTATATATCAATATTTTTTATTTTGATATTGTGGGGTACAGTTAAGGGTTAGGTATACAAATATGCTTTGTTCAGGCACCCTTGTTGATAAGGGGTGTTTTCCCGACCTCAGACAGATATTACTACCGTTAATCCCACCTCCTTCCCCTCCTCCCCCGCATAGTTTCCCACCACTGTCAGTCCTTTTCTTATATATACTGCACTCTTAAACATTTTCTTGGCTCTGATTTGTTTTATTCAAAATATTTGGATTCAGAGAAGTATGGAGGAAGCAGATAATCAAAAATAATGTTGGTCAATACTCATGACTACAGTTCATGATGATGCAGTGACTCATGCCTGTAACCCCTGTGCTTTGGGAGGTTGAGCTGGGAAGATCACTTGAGGCCAGAAGTTCAAGACCAGTCTGGCCAGCAGAATGGGACCTCTTCTCTGCAATAAATAGAGTTTAAAAATTAGCCAGACATGGCAGCACATCGGTAGGCCCATCTACTCAAGAGGCTGAGGTGAGAGGATTGCTTGAGCTTGGGAGTTTGAGGCTACAGTGAGTCATGAACCACTGAATTCTATCCCGGGTGACAGAACATGACCCTGTCTCTAAAAACAAAAAGCAAAAAACAACAAAAACAGAAAAGAATACCATTAGCCTCAAACAGTGAACCAGAAGGTATTACATCAGGGCAATCTCAGGCACCTTCTGTCCTAAGGGCCTTACTCGAACAGTCTGCAAAAACTCATCCATTTCCTGTCTACTTGAGTATAGTGTAAATTAACAGTGCTTTGGATAAATCCCAGTATTTATCAGTTTGTATTCCTGTATTCTCAGTTTAAAAGTGTTTATCAAACCCAAGAAAACACCTTAAATAAATAATGTTCTTTGGTTACTGTGGTAGGTAGTCTCTACAATGGCCCCCAGTGACTTCACCTTCCAGTAGTCACATCTCTGATGCAAGACTGTTCTATTATGCAGACAATAGAAGTAGGTGGAAATGGTGATGTGGAATTTCTGAGGCTAAGTCATAAAAGACATCGGAGTTTCTTCCTTGGTTTCTTGGATTACTTGCTCTAGGGAAAGTCAAGCAGCTCATCATGAGGACACTCCAATAACCCTGTAAAGAGACCCACATAGAGAAAGACCACCTTGCCAGCACCAACTTCCAGCCATGCCAGTCTCTTAGAACTATATCCTCTAGCCCCAGAAGCCTTCAGGTGACCACAGCCTCAGCCAATATCTGACTACAACCTCATGGGAGACCCTGATCCAAAATTGTGTGGCCAAGCCACTTCTGAATTCCTGAAACCACAGAAACTATGAGAGATGTTAAATAATTACTGGTACTTTGCACCACTAAATTTTGTAGTGTTATTATATGTAATATATACAATAGATGACTGCTACAGTAACAAGGGTAATTTGGCAAGATTATAGATTGGAATGACTTGACCTTTCACCATATAGCTACATGGCCCAAAGAACATGGCCAAGCAATGATAAATGAGCAATGCAGCCCTGCTGTACAAAGGAAAGTGGCTTTAATATAGAAACCATATTAAGTATAACCACTTCACACATTAACAACTCCTCTAAATCCCACACTAATTCCAAAAGATTAAAAAAAAGATATATTTTGATTATATAAAAATGTAAGCTGTCTATATGAAAAACTATAAATGAAGTAAAAATCTAATGACAAGTGAGGAAAACTAGTAGCAATGTAGAATAGACAGCGGGTTACTACTCTCTACATAAAAGAAAATGTGTAGATCAATAAAAAGAAATCATTCAATAGTGAAACAGAAAGCAGACATGACAGATATTCAGATAAAAGAGAAGAGGTCCAAAGACTGAGCTCCAGAACACTCTAATATTTAGATATTAGGAAGAAGAAGATTCAGCAAAGGAGACCAAGCAGTAGCTACTGGAACAGAGAGAAAACTAGAAGATTCTGATGTTCAGGAAGCAAAGGATCAAATAATTTCCAGAAAAAGAGAATGATGAAATGTGCCAAAACCTGTTTGCCATGTCAAGCGAATTGAGAACTAAAGGTCTACTGGATTTTACCACTTGGTTACTTGGACTTGCCACTGGTAACAGTCATATTATCCAATTTCCCTTCTTACTATCAATAAATGTTTGTTGAGTGTCCATTATATGCCAGACAGAGTACTTCTTGAAATTAGCTCCCATTACTTGTAACTGACAATATATTATGACTGCTAATACAGTTTGTTCTTGCTGGTAACAGTCAATAGGATATTAGAGATACTTGGGGATGGGGATGGAAAGAGTCAAAGTAATCAGATTCAAATCCATTAGCCATTAAAATGGCACACCAGCAAATTAGTAAATATTAGTACAGAACTAGTTAGACATATGACTAACAATCACAATAAAAATTTAAGACTTCTTTATACTTTGAGCATTCTGGATAGGCTAGGTTATGCTGCCATAACAAATAATCCCTCACTCTCAACGATCTGACACAGTACAGTAGTCCCTCCCTTATGCCCAAGTGATACATGTCAAGACACACAGTGAATGCCTGGAACCACAGATAGAACTGAGCCCTATATACACTGTGTTTTTTCTCAGACATACATACCAGTAATAAAGTTTGATTTGTAAATTAGGTACAGTCAGAGATTAACAACAATAACTAATAATAAAGTAGAACAATTAAAAGAATATACTATAATAAAAATTGTGTAACTAGTCTCTCTCTCTCTCTCCCTCTCAAAATATCTTATTGTACCGCCCTCATCCCTATCTGATGACATGAAGTGAGGGCAATCATGTAGGCATTATGGCATAGCATTAGGCTGCTAGTAACTTGAACACAAACACTGCGATATCACAACAGTCAGTCAATCTGATAGCCCAGATGCCTATCATCAGGTAGCATGTAAGGCATGGATACAGTGGACAAAGATGATTCATGTTCTGAACAGGGTGAAGAGGAATGACTAGAGATTTCATCGTGTTACACAGAGTCGCCCACAATTTGAAATCTACGAATTGTTCATTTCTGGAATTTTCCATTTAATATTTTCAGATTGCAGTCGACCACAGGTAACCACTGAAACCTCAAAAAGGGAAACTGCAGAAGTGATATGACCTGACTTACTACTTTCTTCTCTTGGCTCCTAGCATGTCACTCTCTTAGATGTCATTTTGCCTCTTTGGCAGGCCCTACCATATTGGTCTATCCCTTGCTTGTTCAAAGACCACTGTGGATCTAGGCACCTTTCCTTGATAAATATCTTCTGTGTGCTATCATCCCAGACAGTTCTAAACTATGGAACATTTCCAGCTCTAATCATTGCCACAATCACCACAGCAGAGGAAAAAAACCCTAAAGGGTCTCACACCAGTAATTAAATGGTGTGCACCAGAAATGATCAAGTTCAGTTGCAACCCACCGGCCAGAAAATATCACATGACCTGCCCAACTGAAAGTGGAGTCAAGAAGAGGAATCTTTCCACGAAGATAAATTAGAAATGGGTGAGAAATATAAGTCTCTACCACTATCAGGATTCTAATTTTTCATAGGATATGACATCTAATCATCCATTTGACCATGAAAGCATCCAAAAAAGGTAGATAGAGAACGTAGAATCTCCATTTATAGGTGTAGAAATTGAAGCATCAAAGTTTGACCACCTTATTTAATAAGTGGCAATATTTAATTTCAATCACTATGGTGAGAATTTCCTCCCAGTTTTACGAGCTTTCTTTCCACAAGTCCTTGTTGATATCACATGGAAAAGAACATTAGGATCACTGATATATATGGTCATGATGGCATATCCAAAATATATCATAGAACAGAACTCTGCATAATTCCCTAAGAATATTAAGCAAAAAATAACCCTCTGAAATGCTTAGATGAGTCCCTTCAGACATATTTTTGGCAATGACTGACTGGTGCCTAAAGTAAAAGACAAAAGGGCTTAGGATGGGAGAAGGTTTGGGGTTTCCTTATAACACATGAGTCTCCTGTCTCTGTATCTGTCACTAAAGATTAGCCCTCAGAACAGTAAGTAGTATGTGAACCCCTTCATGTTAAAGATGAATGCTAAGTATCAACAGTTCCTGTAGTTTAATTTGCAGACTGCTGACAGCCCTGCTTTAACAGAGACCAACCGTTATGACTTCTGTAGCAAGATTTAAGGTACAATTTCCTTCTCTCTGATATGTGTGGTCTTGATATAGTTTTAGGACAGCAGGAAAGAACCACACTGGGGGTTTTCTTAATCACAAGTGACTTAATTCAGCAGCACAAAATGCTAACACTTTTCCAAAGGAAGTATATATCCGAATCCTGGATTCCTAGATCAAAATGAAATTTCACTTGGCATTGAGATAAAAGTCTTACTTGTGATAAGACTTTTCTGCAAAGATTGTGCATTCAGAAAAAGAGCTAAAAGTGGTCAGCTACAAGCTTTTATTTTTTTTTTTCAATCCTTAAATTCCATACTGTAATCTTCATTTAGAAGCTGGTATGTGAGTCAAGTACTAAGCAAGAGCCTCACTGGTATCAGGTCAAGCCCTTGAAGTTCTGTCCACAGCTTCCCTTCCCTTGGCTTTATTGGGCTTTCAGAAGGAAACACAAAAGAATAGAATTTCCAGTGTCAAGGCAAATGGCACATACCCAAATCTGACAGTAGTCCACCAACTACTATTCCACCTCAGAACTGGATGAGCATTTTTAGTCCAAAACTCTGCATCATCTTCTCAATACCTTATGTGGCAAAGGTACTTTATATAGTGAAGATACCTTAGTCTCCTGAAATTTTACCATGCAGCTCACTCCAGGAAGCCACCTAAACTCACTTTTTAGAGAGTGTGAAGACACTTAGAAAAATTCCTACCCAGAGAGAGTGGAAAAGACACTCATACAGGTGTTATAATGGAAAGAGCATGAAGAGATTTGGGGATTATTCCCAGATAAAGTAATTACTACCTATTCCCAGATTTATTGTTTTAAAACCCCACTAGAGAACATGGTGAGATTCAAATGGAATTACATATACACATGAAACACTTTACATTTGAATAGTCTTATGATTATATCATATTGTACTTAATATTGTCTCCCTGGCCTATATGAAGAACCCATCCTTATGCTGCCCACTTAGCCAGGACAGAAAACTTTATAGTAGAGTCTTTTCTCACTCCAGATGCTATTTATCTTTCTTGACTTCATCTCAGAATTGTATATCCAAAAGTTGATCTTGATGTTCCTTTAATCTCATTGACCCACCATCCTTCTCCCCACCATAATATACAAGTCTTTGAGCAAAACCACCCAAGAACATTATTGAGTCCTGTTAAAAACTTTTAAGGGGACTTCTGGCAAGATGGCAACGGGACAACCTGGTGTGTGAAACCCTCTGCAAAGGAGAACTGCAGTGGGTCTCTGGCTCTCACCCCCGGGGCTGCAGAACCCAACATCGCAGCCTGCTCTTCCTACCGAGCTTGGCCGTTGCCACCGCTGGGGCATCGCAGCAGACTGGACAGCCACTGCAGTGCAGACACCGCTGCCGCTGCCACCAGTAGCACATCGCACCACCTGGGCCGGAGGCAATCCATGACTTCAGTCCTTGAAGCCCCTTCAGGGAAGATCTGCTGGGATCGCTGCCAACTCTCCTGCGACCTAGACATCCTGCCCGCCGTGAGTCTCCTGCCGTCTGCCCTGAGGCAGGCATCCATCTCCAGTCTCTGTCTGTTCCTGTCCGGCCCCACCCCCTCTGGGGCGAGCAGCTGAGATAGCACCACCTGCTGGCGATTCAAGGTAACAACACTGAAACGGGAGAAAAAAACTTGAAAAAGACATAGGCTAGAGTGGTGAACAGAGGGTGATCTGAACTGTTCTTCACAGCAGACCAGGGGCAACTGACCCTAACTGCAAACTAATTTACCAGCTTGAAAAGAAAGCTAGAAATCAGAACTGAAAGGACATTGGACTTAAACGAAAAGTCTCAGAGTGTGCTTCATTGATTCTGTAGTTTAATGACTTAATTCTATTCCTACTGTATTGTTCCTTTTTTTCCCTCTTCCTCTTCTTCTCTTTTCTTCTCTCTGTAAACCATATCTTTATTGAGGAACAGCACACCAATAAAGTGGTTGGTTAGCTTGTATGTTAGCATCACTAATGAATTTTTTTTTTGGTATGGGAGTTGGTTCATCTGTAGCTGTGGTCTGTTGTTTTTATCTGTTTCAGTATAGGTCTCTCTCTCCATTTCTTGGCACATTCGTTTGTTTCCTCCCTTACTCCTCTATCTCTCCACCCCCCTCTTCAACCCACTGTCTGCTCCATTCTCTTCCCTCTGCTAACCACATTTTATTT
>NW_007239877.1:0-356 GCF_000164805.1 Carlito syrichta
CAGGGGTAAAGGGATTGGTTTTACTTCTGTTTGTTCAATCTCCTATTCTTTATGTATGCCCTCTTACTTTGTTCAATTCTGGAGCTGCACTATAGGTTGAGGGTCGTCCTTTTTGCAGTTTTGAGATTTACTTAATGCGGGAGCTGTGATTCAAAATCTATCTGCAGGTCCTGGTATTCGCTGACAGGTGTGTGGATAATCTGAAACCCACTTCCCACTGCCTCTGAATCTATCTATGCAGTGGGGCTGTAGGTTTACTCCCTGAAATAAACTGTGGTTAGCAGGGGGAAGAGAATGGAGCAGACAGTGGGTTGAAGAGGGGGGTGGAGAGATAGAGGAGTAAGGGAGGAAACAAA
>NW_007239878.1:0-885 GCF_000164805.1 Carlito syrichta
GTGATGGGTAGCACATCACACCACCTGGGCCCGAGGCGATCCACACCAAACCCCTTCAGGGAAGATGTGCTGGGATCGCTACCACCTCTCCTGCATCCGAGACTGTTCTGCCCGCCTGGCGTGGGATTCCTGTTGCCTGCTCGGAGGCAGGCAGCCATCTTGTTCCTGTCCGGCCCCACCCCCTCTGGGGCGAGCAGCTGAGATAGCACCACCTGCTGGCGATTCAAGGTAACAACACCGAAATGGGAGAAACAAGCTTGATAAAGACATAGACCAAACTGCTGAATGGAGGGTAATCTGAACTGTCCTTCGCAGCAGATCAGGGGCAACTGACCCTAACTGCAAACTAATTTACCAGCTTGAAAAGAAAACTAGAAATCAGACCTGAAAGGACATTGGACTTAAACGAAATGTCTCAGAGTGTGCTTCCTTGATTCTACCAGTTTAATGACTTAATTCTATTCCTACTCTATTGTTCCCTTTTTCTTTTTTCCTTTTCCTTTTCTTCTCTTTTCTTCTCTCTGTAAACCATATCTTTGTATAGAGGAACAGCACACTAACAAGGTGGTTGGTTAGCTTGTATGTTAGCATCACTATATGTTTTATTTTTATTTTTAATTTTTTTGTATGAGAGTTGGTTCCTCTGTAGCTGTGGTCTATTGTTTTTATCTGTTTCAGTATAGGCCTCTCTCTCTATTTGTTAGCACACTCATTTGTTTCCCCCCTTACTCCTCTATCTCTCCACTCCCCTCTTCAACCCACTATCTGCTCCATTCTCTCCCCTCTGCTAACCACATTTTATTTCAGGAGTAAACCTACAGCCCCACTGCATGGACAGATTCCAGGGCAGTGGGAAGTGGGTTCCACATTATCCACACACCTGTC
>NW_007239879.1:0-5539 GCF_000164805.1 Carlito syrichta
GGGAGGCCGAGGCAAGTGGATTGCCTGAGCCCGTGGGTTTGAGACCAGCTTGGGCAGCATGGCAAGACCTCGTCTCTACAATTAATCAATAAATTAGCCGGGTGTGGTAGCATGCACCTGTAGTTCTGGCTATTTGGAAGGCTGAGGTGGAAGGATTGCCAGAGCCCAACAGGTCGACACTGGGGTGGCGGTGAGCACGCCACTGCACTCCAACCTGGGAGATGGAGTGAGACTCTGACTCAAAAAAAAAAAAGAATGTAAGAGTAATCCCTTTGGGTCCCCTCCCACTGTGGGAGCTTTTCTACCCTCTCAATAAATCCTGCTTTCTCACTCGAAAAAAAAAAAAGAATGTAAAATATCTCACTAATAATTTTCATATTGATTTCATGTTGAAATTATATTTTTGATACATGGGGCTATACGTGATTGTTAAGGATAATTTTCCTTATCTCTTTAAATGTTTTAAATGTGGCTGTTAGAAAACTCAAGATCACACACACACACACACACACACACACACACACACACACACACACACACACAGGCTGGGCGTAGTGGCTCACATCTGTAATCCCAGCACTTTGGGAGGCCAAGACAGAAGGATCACCTGAGGCCAGGAGTTCGAGACCTGTCTGGGCAACATAATAAGAACAACCCCCCCCCATCTCTATTTTAAAAAAAGAAAGAAAAGAAATAAAACTTAAAGCCAAGAGTGGTGGTTTATGCCTATAACCCCAGCATTTTGCGAGGTCAAGGTGAGAGGATTACCTGAGCCTAGGGGTTCGAAACCAACCTGGGTAACTTGGCAAGACCTTGTCTCTACAATAAATCTAAAAATTAGCTGAGCGTGGTGGCATGCACCTGTAGTCCCAGCTGCTGAAAAGACTGAGGCAGAAGGACCACCTGAACCCACCAGGTCAGGACTGCAGTGGCCATAATCATGCTGCTGCACTCCAGCCTGGGTGACAGAGTAAGACTCCGACTCAAAAAAAGTAACTCAAGATCACATTTATAGTTTTGCTGAACGGTGCTGGATTGGAGGGACCCCTAAGGGGGAAGGTATTTAAGGTGACTCCCCAGTCTCCATTCAGTAGACAGAGCCACACTCACGGGTAGCACATACCACACCTGCCTACTGGATGCCGACACCCTTCCAAGCACCTTACATATCACTTAATCTCTTCTTCTTCTTTTTTTTTTTTTTTTTTTTTTTTTTTGAGTTGGAGTCTCACTCTGTCCCCCAAACTGGAGTGCAGTGGCCGCTCCCGGTCACCGCAGCCTCGCCTGCTGGGCTCCGGCGATCCTTCCACCTCAACCTTCCGAGTAACCGGAATGACAGGCATGCGCTACCATGCCTGGCTGATTTTTTGATTTATTGTGGAGATGAGGTCTCGCTGCCCAGGCGAGTCTCGAACCCGCGAGCTCAGGCAATCCCCTCACCTCAGCCTCCCAAAGGCGCGGGATTACAGGCTGAGCCACCAAGCCCGGCTTTTCTTTTAAGTCAGAGTCTCACTCTGTGGTCCAGGTTCGAGTGCAGTGGCACACTCACAGCCACTGTAGCCTCGACTTGCTGGGCTCATGCGATCCTTCTGCCTCAGCCTTCCAAGCAGCTGGAACTATAGGCGTGCACCATCATGCCCACCGATTTTTAGATTTATAGTCGAGATGAGGACTCGCCAAGTTGCCTGGGCTGGTCTCGAACCCCTGGGCTCAGGCATTCCTCTCGACTCTGCCTCCCAAAGTGCTTGGATTACAGATGTGAGCCACCACTCCCGGCTAGGGGATGCTGCTTTAGCTGGAGAGGTCAAGGCAGGCTTCCTGGAGGAAGCACCTTTGGAGCTGAGAATTCAGTGACATGTAGGAGAGAGCAGTGTGAGGCTCCTCGTGGAGGGAATAGAGAATGCTAGAACTTGGCATGTTTGCAGAAGAGCAAGGAGGCTGGCGTGTGGCGAGAATGGAGAGAGCCAGGGGGAGGGTGGACAAGAGTCCAGATCATTCTAAGCAGCTTGAGAAGCCAGAGGAGGACAAGGGTAGAGGCTGAAAGCCGTGCAGGGGCAGGGTTTTTGCTATAGATCCAGAAAGGGATGCCAGTGACTTGGGCTAATGACCCTCTGGAGAACGCAGGATGGAGGCCCTGCCTAGGGGTTCGAGACCAGCCTGGGCAACTTGGCAAGACCTTGTCTCTACAATAAATCTAAAAATTAGTCGAGCGTGGTGGCAATAGGGTCGAGACCACATTGCATTCTGCGTAGGTGCCTCAGTCAGAGTCCGGCATGGTTTAGGAATAGAAGGGGCCTGGCTAGGGCTGGCACAGCGGCTCACACCTGTGATCCCAGCACGTTGGAAGGCCGGGGCAGGAGGATTGCTTGAAGCCAGGAGTTTGAGAAAGGGCCTGGTATTTAAAAGTGGTTGTGTATATGTACCATATTTTTTCAATCCAGTCCTCTTTTGATGGGCAGCACGGTTGCTTCCAGGTTCTCGCTATTGTGAACAATGCTGCGATAAACATACGTGTGCAGGTATCTTTTTGATAGAGTGATTTGAGTTCTTCAGGATATATTTCCAGTAGGGGGATTGCAGGGTCATATGGAAGGTCAATTTTTAGAGCTTTTAGGAATCGCCACACTGCTTTCCACAGAGGTTGCACTAGTTTACACTCCCACCAACAGTGTAGACGTGTTCCCTTTTGGCCACACCCTCTCCAGCAGCTGTTATTTTTTGAGTGGTTGATAATGGCCATTCTGACTGGAGTTAGGTGGTATCTCAGTGTGGTTTTGATCTGCATCTCCCTGATGATTAGTGAGGTTGAACATTTCTTACGACTGACAGTAGTGGGAAACTATGAGGGGCAAGATGGGATTAACGGTAGCAAATATCTGTCTGGGGTCGGGGAGACACCTCTTATCAACAAGGTGCCTGAATGAAACGTATTTGTATACCTAACCCTTAACTGTACCCCACAGAACCATAATAAAAAATATTGATTAAAAAAAAAAAAATAGCCAGGCTCGGTGGCTCAGCCTGTAATCCCACGCCTTTGGGAGGCTGAGGTGAGTGGACTGCCTGAGCCTGTGGGTCCGAGACCCGCCTGGGCAGCGAGACCTCCTCTCTACAATAAATCACAAAATCAGCCGGGCGTGGTAGTGCATGCCTGGAATTCCGGCTACTCGGAAGGCTGAGGCAGAAGGATCGCCGGAGCCCAGCAGGTCGAGGCTGCGGTGGCCGGGAGTGGCCGTGGCACTCCAGTCTGGGCAACAGAGTGAGACTCCAACTCAAAAAATAATAATAATAATAAATAAATAAAAATAAAAAGTCCTTTCCACTGGGAAAAAAAATAAAACAAAATAAAAATGGTTGTGAGCAGAACGAAAGAATGATGAGCTATAAGGGGCCTTAATCTCACTACCAGCCCCCGAACCCCTAATGTTCTGCCTTTTCTCTCTTTGACACGGGCTGCCGGCTCCACATCCACTGCCTGCCCTTTCCTTTCCTGCTCTGAGCCTTCACAGTCACAGCACTTGGCTGCCTCACCCATGCCCTCTGCTGGGGTCCAGCCCACAGGAGGAATTGGCAAGAGAGGAGGGCGGAGGAGAGGGAGAGTGAGATTACGCTAGGTCTCCCCCCCACCCCGGCCTCCGGCACTCAAGTCACTGATAATAGCTGCGTCCTTCCACAGTTCCAGCTGTGCTACTTTAAGGGCCCCTTCTCTGAAGCTCCTTCATTTGAACCATCTGGGATTCACTGTTTCCCGCCAGGACCCTGACTGGTGCAGCCGGTTTAAAAAGATAAAACCAGGACTGTGTAAGCTCCCAGGGTGGTCACGTACATTTGTGCAGGTTGTAGACTGCGCAGCTACAGGACCTGCCATTCACTTTTCAATCTACAGAAATGTGTGCCCTGGATTTAAGCATACACGTTCTGCATGGCTGAACCGATGGCCCTGAATTTGCCTAAAGTCAGACCAATGACTGGGACTCACAGCAGGGTTCACCACCCCAAGCTGGCTCTCCGTGCTGCCGCTGCCATATTTCATGAGAGGAGCTGGTCAGAGCCACAAAGCAGCCCAGGTGTGGTGGCTCGTGCCTGTAATCCCAGCACTTTGGAAGACTGAGGCAGGAGGACTGCATGAGCCTGGGGGTTCGAGACCAGCCTGGACGACATAGGGGATTACTTGAGCCCAGGAGTTGGAAGCTATGGGGAGCGGTGAGTCTGCCACTGCCCTCCAGCCTAGGCGACAGAATGAGAGCCCGAAGCCAATATCGATATATATTCAGAGCTGCAAAGTACATTTTGCTTCTTGAACTCCAGACCCAGGGCAACCCCAACACATCCACATTTGCAGTGTCTCTCTGAGGAACAGAACAATGAGAACTCATCTTGGACCCTGTTTCGCAAAATTTTTTTTTTCTGTAGAAAGCAGAAAAGTAATTTATTCCAAAAGACGGCAGAAATAAGGAATTCATTCTGAAAATACACTGTGTAGCCGGGCTCGGTGGCTCAGCCTGTAATCCCGCGCCTTTGGGAGGCTGAGGTGAGTGGATTGCCTGAGCCCGCGGGTTCGAGACCCGCCTGGGCAGCGAGACCTCATCTCTACAATAAATCAAAAAGTCAGCCGGGCGTGGTAGCGCGCGCCTGTAATTCCGGCTACTCGGAAGGCTGAGGCGGAAGGATCGCCGGAGCCCGGCAGGTCGAGGCTGCGGTGGCCTGGAGCGGCCACTGCACTCCAGTCTGGGTGACTGAGCGAGAATCCAACTCAAAAAAAAAGAAAAAGAAAATACACTTTGGTGTAATTCTGTTGGGACAGAGAGACCTTCCCTCTGACCATGCTCTTCTGCAGACAGCCCCCTTCCCCCAGTCTTATTTGCCTTGCAGCAATTTTTTGTTGTGTTTTGTTTTGTTTGAGTCAGGACCTCCCTCCATAGAGTGTAGTGGTATAATCACAGCTCACCACAGTCTCCAATTCCTGGACTCAAGCAATTCTCCTACATTGCAGCAGTTTTTTATTTGGGGTTTTTTTGGGGGGGGGGGTAGGAGTCTCACTCTGTCACCCAGGCTGGAGTGCAGTGACACGCTCCTGGCCACCGCAACCTCGAACTGCTGGGCTCAGGCGATCCTTCTGCCTCAGCCTTCCAAGTAGCCAGAACTACAGGCGCACACCACCACGTCCAGCTTTTTTATTTTTTTGTAGAGACGAAGTTTTGCCATGTTGCTCAGGCTGGTCTCGAACCCCTGGACTCAGGCAATCCCCTCATCTTGGCCTCCCAAAGTGTTGGGATGACAGGCATGAACCCAGCTAATTGCAGCAGTTTTTAAACACTTCATTGATGCCCATTTTGTTCGGATCTACAGAGTCCAAGGAGAGTGTGGCCTATTTCTCAGAAGAGCATCTTCTGTTTCGGAAGGGTGCACAAACATTTTGTAGAGTCGGCACAGTTTAGGTTAAGTAGGCATAAAATTCATCAAAGTGTAAAAAAAAAAAAGTAGGCCAGGCTCGGTGGCTCAGCCTGTAATCCCAGCACTTTGGGAGGCTGAGGTGAGT
>NW_007239879.1:5559-8271 GCF_000164805.1 Carlito syrichta
CCACTGCACTCCAGTCTGGGTGACAGAGTGAGACTCCAACTCAAAAAAAAAAAAGGGCGGGGGGAGGACAAATGCTGCATTGTAGAATGAGAGATTCCAATATGGTGTGAATGTTGAGTCAGCTGACACCCCAAATAGGCACATCAAGGAGGGTGGCCTGGGTTTGGAGGTGAGTTTGCATCCAGAAGGGATTCTCTTTTTGTGATCCAATGGCTGAACACTGTCAGATACCAGATGGCATCATTTTTCGGCTGTGGTCCCAAGACAGGGTTAAGTTGGGCCAGAGGTGCAGTCAGCCACAAGAGGTGGCGGCAAACGGAACAGGCCACCAGCATGGTGATGGTGACTCCCCAGTTAGGACCCTTGGGGATGAACCAGAGCACAAAGAAGCCAGCACAGCCCCCGAACATGCTCACCACATTGAGAGGCGCCGTGAGGCCACCATACTCCATGGTTGCCCCCCGAGATGCCAACCCCGCTGCCTCCCTGGTCTGCAGAATTCTTACCCTTGAGAATGAGGAGAATACTCGAGTGTGTTTATTTCAAGTGTAGAACCACCACTATTGAGCTTTGCCCCTGGCAAGAGTTGATTAAGAAAGTATCTTAACCAGGCACCTCCAAAAAAAAATCGGTCTCATGCAAAAGATCACTTATCCAAAGAGAGAAAACTTAGTTTATAAAAAAGAGCAATGGTAGAACAAATATGCAATGTGGATTCAAAAAGATTCTCCACGGCCAGTGCAGTGACTCATGCCTGTAATCCCAGTACTCTGGGAGGCTGAGGCTGGAGGATGGCTTGAGCCCAGGAGTTTGAGACCAGCCTGGGCATCATAGCGAGACCTTGTCTCTACCAGAAAATCCAAGACTTAGTCAGGCATGGTGGCATGTGCCTGTAGTCTCACCTACTTGCGAGGTCGGAGTGGAAGGATCACCTGAGCCAGGAGGCCAAGGCTGCGGTGAGCCATGATTGTGTCCCTGCCACCCCACCCTAGAAGAGAGTGAAATCCTGACTCAAAAAAAAAAAGATCCTCCAAAAATCACTGAAGGAAAGACCTCCAGACATTAGGTGCTTTATAATGTGTTCCGATAAGAACACATCACCACTTAGAAGAATTTTGTGTTTTAAAAAAGTGGGGCTGGGCACGGTGGCTCAGCCTGTAATCCCAGCACTTTGGGAGGCCGAGGTGAGAGGATTGCCTGTGCCCAGAGGTTCAAGACTGGCCTGGGCAACTTGGTGAGACCTTGTCTCTCCAATAAAAACCACAAAAACTAGCCAGACGTGGTGGTGTGTGTCTGTAGTTCCAGGCCCAGCAGGTCAAGGCTGCAGTAGCCGTGAGCGTGCCACTGCACTCCAGTCTGGGCGACAAGAGTAAGACTCCAACTCAAAAAAAAAAAAAAAAAAAAAAATGGAACCTCAATCTAATTGAGCCTCTTCCTCTAATCGTCAATTTTCAGGAAATACAGGGGACAGGGGAGCAAGTTAAATGACGCCGTGAGAAGGCAGTTAGCCAAATCCAAATATAGTTCATCCTAGGGGCCAGATGGCCCAGTTTCTCCAAACATAACTGACAGATTAAGTGCACCATGTATCGGATCCTAGATCAGAAAAAGTACATTGGTGGAAAAACTGATTAAATTCATTCAGTTAGTACTGATGTTAATTTCTTAGTTTTGACAAATGTACCACGGTTGTGTAAGATTTTAACATTAGAGAAAACTGGTTGAAGGGTGTACAAGAACTCTCTGTACTAGCTTTGTCACTTTTCTGTAAATCTAAAATTATTCCAAAATAGAGAGACCTCAACAGTATAAGAGCCAAACACAACAGTTGGCCCTTGTTTGGAGCCTGGTTTGAACAAAGCAATTGTGAAAACATCTTTTTTTTTTTTTGAGTCAGAGTCTCATTCCTTCGCCCAGGCTGGAGGGCAGTGGCACGCTCACGGCCACCACAGCCTCGACCTGCTGGGCTCAGGTGATCCTTCTGCCTCAGCCTTCCAAGTAGCTGGAACTATAGACGTGCGCCACCACGCCCGACTAGTGAAAACATCTTTAAGACAACCAGGGACACTGGAGTGTGGACTGGATATAGCAGCATGGTGATTATGGATTCTACAATGCTCTCTCTGGTAAACAGGTGAATTTAGTGGTGAAATGATGCCTGAGATTTGCTATAAAATGCTCCAGGGGGAAAAAAGTGATGATGGTAGATAAAACAGGATTGAAAATGGTTGATAAACTGGGCTCGGTGGCTCAGCCTGGAATCCCGCGCCTTTGGGAGGCTGAGGTGAGTGGATTGCCTGAGCCTGCGGGTTCGAGACCTGCCTGGGCAGGTGAGACTTCATCTCTACAATAAATAAAAAAAAATTAGTCGGGCGTGGTAGCACAGGCCTGTAATTCCGGCTACTTGGAAGGCTGAGGCGGAAGGATCACCGGAGCCCAGCAGGTCGAGGCTGCCATGGCCGAGAGCAGCTGCACTCCAGTCTGGGCGACAGTGAGACTCCAACTCAAAAAAAATAAAAAAAGAAAAAGAAAAGAAAATGGTGGATAACTGTTGAAGAAGAGGATGAGTATCTATTTCAAATGGTCCATTGAACTAGCTTTGATGAGGATGGAGGGGAAGAAGAACTCCGTGTGCTCCTTTCTCTGTCAGCGGTTTTGTTTTGTTTTGTTTTGTTTTTTTGAGTTGGAGTCTCACTCGGTCGCCCAGACTGG
>NW_007239880.1:0-731 GCF_000164805.1 Carlito syrichta
GCAGTGGCCGCTCCCGGCCACCGCAGCCTCGACCCGCTGGGCTCTGGCGATCCTTCCGCTTCAGCCTTCCAAGTAGCTGGAACTACAGGCATGTGCTACCACCCCGGCTGATTTTTTGATTTATTGTAGAGATGAGATCTCGCTGCCCAGACGGGTGTCGAACCCGCGGGCTCAGGCCATCCACTCACCTCAGCCTCCCAAAGGCGCGGGATTACAGGCTGAGCCACCAAGCCCAGTGTCAACGGTTTAGGGGCTTCCCTCTGGGATGTCACCAGCTTGCTTTGCTTCCCTTGCTAGGACTTCCTACTGAGCCATCAAGTGACACACTTCCCACCGTGCTGAAGTCGCCGCCAAGGGTGGTGGTACCCTGGGTGGGAGCAGCAGGGAGTTGGGTCCTGGCATCACACAGCCTTGGTTCAAATCCTGGATGGCCTCAGACAGGTTCGTCTCTGTGCCCTGGCTCTCACTTATACAACAGATATGATGGTAATCATCATACCTACCTCATAGCTTGTTGAGAATTTGAATTGGGCGGACACGTGCAAAGGGCTTCCCATCAGGAGTGGCGCGGAGTAAGGACTTAACACACGTCAGCTGGGGTCATTGTCATTGGTGCAGAGAGCTTTCTCCCCACTGGTGCCTCCTGTTCCCATGTCTATGACAACTCGATGGCCAAGGGTTCTTGGCTTTTGCTTTCCCAGCCTTTTTCCCTAGATTCGTAAAACGTCCCA
>NW_007239881.1:0-615 GCF_000164805.1 Carlito syrichta
GTTAAGACAACTGGCTAGCCAGCTGGTTAGCTAGGTAGAGAGCTATTTAATTCATCTGGCTAGCAAGCTGTCTATCTAGTTATGTCAGCTATTTGAAGGAGCTGGTTAACCAGCTGGCAAGCTGGTTAAGTCAGCTAGTTAAGTCAGCTTGCTAACCGGCTGGCTAACTAGGGAACTAGCTAGTTAAGGCAGCTGTCTAGCCAGCTGGCTAGCTAGTTAAGATAGCTAGTTAAGTCATCTAGTGAGCCAACTGGCTAGTTAGGTAGATAGCTTTATCCCGTAGCAAGACACCCTGAGAATTTTTTGGATTGGGTCTTGTGAATCACAGATTCTTTATTCTTCCTTAGGGAGGGGCCATGTAGTGTCCTGTATATGAGGACTCCCTTTCCCCAGAATTCTGTTTGGAAATGCTGATTCTTGTTTAGCCCTTAGCAAGATGTCATGTAGATACTGTAATAGAGGAACCGTACAAAACAGGTTTCTTATTTCTCCTTAGCAAGACATCGTGTAGATTCTGTATATAAGGACTGCTATTACCAATGTTGCAGCTTATTCTTGTTTAGCCCACAGCAGATGGCCTGTTGATTTTTAGGACTGAGGACTGCTATAACCCTG
>NW_007239881.1:2096-2779 GCF_000164805.1 Carlito syrichta
CTTGTTTGTCCCACAGCAGACACCCTGGGAATTTTTTGTATTGAGGACTCGTACAACAAAATTTCTTTATTCTTCCTTAGTTAGAGGCTGTGTAGTGCCCTGTATATGAGGACTCTCTTTCCCTAGATTCCTGTTTCGAAACCCTGATTCTTGTTTCGCGCTCAGTAAGACGCCATGTAGATTTTTTGAAAGAGGAATCGTGTAAAACAGATTTCTTCTTTTTTCTAAGCAAGAGGCCATGAGGTTTACTGTATATGAGGACTCATATTACACACATTCATGCCTCGTATCCCTGATTCATCTTTAGCCATCAGCAAGATACCCTGTAGATTTCAGGACTGAGGAATTGTATAACTTAGATTCCTTATTTTTAGCAACAGCCTTGCAGGTGTCTGTATATGTGTACTCCATTTCCCAGATACATGTGTCGAAAACCTGATGGTTGTTTAGACCTTAGGAAGATGCCATGTAGTTTTTTGGGTTTTGAATACACATGTCACACAGATTACGTATTCTTTCTTAGGAAATGTCCATACAGTTGCCTGTATATGAGGATTTCATTTCCCTAGATTATACTTCAAAAGCCCAAATTCGTATTTAGACCTAGCAAGACACCCTGAAGTTTTTTTTTAGGATTGAGGACATGTGTAAACCAGATTCCTTATTCTTCCTTAGCAATAGAC
>NW_007239882.1:0-781 GCF_000164805.1 Carlito syrichta
AGTGCCCGATACCCGTTTACACTTTCAGAGGACCAGAATGTTGCTGGAGTCCTGAAATGACCGTTTAGTAATATCCGCATGCTACATTGCTCTGAAACATTTGCGGAGCTCAAAGCCCTGTTTCTTGTTTGTCCCACAGCAGACACCCTGGGAATTTTTTGTATTGAGGACTCGTACAACAAAGTTTCTTTATTCTTCCTAAGTTAGAGGCTGTGTAGTGCCCTGTATATGAGGACTCTCTTTCCCTAGATTCCTGTTTCGAAACACTGATTCTTGTTTCGTTCTCAGTAAGACGTCATGTAGATTTTTTTGAAAGAGGAATCGTGTAAAACAAATTTCTTGTTTTTTCTAAGCAAGAGGCCATGAGGTTTACGGTATATGAGGACTCATATTACACACATTCATGCCTCGAATCCCTGATTCATCTTTAGCCATCAGCAAGATACCCTGTAGATTTTCAGGACTGAGGAATCGTATAACGTAGATTCCTTATTTTTAGCAAGAGCCGTGCAGGTGTCTGTATATGAGTACTCCATTTCCCAGATACATGTGTCGAAAACCTGTTGCTTGTTTAGACCTTAGGAAGATGCCATGTAGTTTTTTGGGTTTTGAATACACATGTCACTCAGATTCCTTATTCTTTCTTAGGAAATGTCCGTGCTGTTGCCTGTATATGAGGATTTCATTTCCCTAGATTATGCTTCAAACTCAATTCGTATTTAGACCTACCAAGACACCCTGAAGTTTTTTTTAGGATTGAGGACATTTGTAAACCAGATTC
>NW_007239883.1:0-797 GCF_000164805.1 Carlito syrichta
TTTTGAAAGAGGAATCGTGTAAACAAATTTCTTCTTTTTTCTAAGCAAGAGGCCATGAGGTTTACGGTATATGAGGACTCATATTACACACATTCATGCCTCGAATCCCTGATTCATCTTTAGCCATCAGCAAGATACCCTGTAGATTTTCAGGACTGAGGAATCGTATAACGTAGATTCCTTATTTTTAGCAACAGCCGTGCAGGTGTCTGTATATGAGCACTCCATTTCCCAGATACATGTGTCGAAAACCTGATGCTTGTTTAGACCTTAGGAAGATGCCATGTAGTTTTTTGGGTTTTGAATACACATGTCACTCAGATTCCTTATTCTTTCTTAGGAAATGTCCGTGCAGTTGCCTGTATATGAGGATTTCATTTCCCTAGATTATGCTTCAAAAACTCAAATTCGTATTTAGACCTACCAAGACACCCTGAAGTTTTTTTTAGGATTGAGGACACGTGTAAACCAGATTCCTTATTCTTCCTTAGCAATGGACAGTGCAGTATCCTGCATATGAGGACTCCCATTATCCAGATTCCTGCTCCCAAAACCTGATTGGTGGTTATCTCTTAGCAAGACGCTCTGTAGGTTTTTGGGATGGAGGACTCGTGTAACCAAGATTATTTATAATTCCGTAGCAACAGGTCGTGTAGTGTTCTGTATATGAAGACTCCCATTACTGACATTTCTGCTTCATTCTCAGCAAGACGCCAAGACATTTCCTGGTGACCTATAATTCCAGTTGCTTGGATATCAAGAGAAAGACTCCCATAAAGTTCTTGTGGAATGGAACC
>NW_007239884.1:0-466 GCF_000164805.1 Carlito syrichta
GAAACTAAAACATGGTACTTGGTCATGTGTACAGCCATGAAATAATTGGAAATAATCTTGCAAGATGACTGGGTGCAGTGGATCACACCTGTCATCCCAGTACTTTGGGAGACTGAGTCAGGTGACCCAAGGGGTGTCTTGGGTGGACAGGTTGGTTGAGGGCCTGGGTCCCTAGGGAAGAATTTCTTGGAGGTACCAAAATGTTCTTGAAACTTAAACCTTCCGTGGGGACAGCAGAGCTGTGTTCACCGCTGAATTTCATGTACAGGTATGAAATAACTGGAAATAATCTTGCAAGATGGCCGGGTGCAGTGGATCACACTTGTCATCCCAGCATTTTGGGAGGCCGAGACAGGAGGATGACTTGAGTCTGGCAGTTCAAGACCAGTCTGGACCATGTAGTGATACCCCGGTCTCTTTAAAGTCACTGCTGTAGTATTTTCTGATCCTGAATCTTTTCATAAGC
>NW_007239885.1:0-575 GCF_000164805.1 Carlito syrichta
TAACTTGCTAGCCAGCTGGTTGCCAGCTGTCTTAACTAGCTGACTCAACCAGCTAGTCATTTGGCTAGCCAGCTGACTTAACTAGCAGTCTACCTATCTAGCCAGCTGGCTAGCCAGGTGACTTGCCTAGCTGACTTAAGCTAGCAAGCTGGCTAGTCACCTCACTTAACTTGCTAGCTATCTACGTAGCCAGCAGGCTAGTCAGCTGGCTTAACTAGCTGACTTGAACAACTATCCTGCTGGCTAACAAGTTGATTTATCTAGCTAGCTACCTATCTAGCCAGCTGGCTAGACAGCTTAGTATACTAGCTGACTTAACCAGCTAGCCAGTTGGCTAGCCAGCTGACTTAACCCATTGACATCACTAGCTAGCCAGTTAACTATCTAGCTGACTCAACTAGCTAGTTACCTACCTAGCTAGCTGGATACTGAGCTATCTTAACTAGCTGAATTAACAAGCTATAAGGCTGGCTAGCAATCTGAAATAATTAGCTCTCTACCTAGCTAGATAACTGGCTAGCCAGCTGACTTAACAAGCTGACTTAATTAGCTAACCAGCTGACTAGACTAATGAC
>NW_007239886.1:0-3226 GCF_000164805.1 Carlito syrichta
AGCTAACATGTTAGATAATGAGTAAGCTAACAAGTTAGCTAGCTGGTTATATTAGCTAGCTAGATAGGCAGCTAACTATTTAAGTCAGCTTGTTAGATATGTAGTTATCTGGTTAGCATACAATTTAAGTCAGCCAGCTAGATAGGTAGCTAGTTAGTTAACTATTAAATCAGCTGGCTAGCTAGGTAGCTAGCTAGTTAAGTCAGCTAGTTAAGTCAGCTGGCTAGGCAGCTGGCTAGCTAGGTAGGGAGCTATTTAAATCAGTTGGCTAGGCAGCTGGCTAGCTGGTTAATTCAGCTAGTGAAGAGAACTGGACAGCCAACCTGCAAGGTAGGTAGCTAGCTACTTAACTCAGCTAGATAGCTACCTTCTTGGCTAGTGATGTCAGTGAGTTAAGTCAGCTGGATAGACAACTGACTAGCTGGTTAAATCATCTAGTTTAATCATCTGTCTAGCCAGCTGCGTAGGTAGGCAGCAAGGTAGATAAGTCAGCTTACTATCCAGCAGGCTAGCTGTTCAATTCACCTAGGTAAGTCAGCTGGCTAGCCTTCTGGTTAGGTAGATAGCTAGATAGATTAGTTAGCTGGCCAGGCACCTATCTAGCTTAGGTCAGCCAGGTAAGTTATCAGCTAGCCAGGTGACTAGATAGGGAGCCAGCTAGTTAAGTCAGCTGGGTAGCCAGTTGAGTAGCTGGTTAAGACAGTTATTTAAATCAGCTGGCAACCAGGAGGCTAGGTAGTGAAGTCAACTAATTAAGTGAGTTGGCTATCCAGGGGGTTAGCTAGTTAAAAAGCTGCTAATTTAGATGGCTAGCCATCTGGCCAACTAGTTATTTCAGCTAGTTAAGTAAGCAGGCTGTCTAGGAAACTAGTTTTATAAGTCAGCTAGTTATGTCAGCTGGGTAACTAGTTAAGTCAGATAGTTTTGGCTGCTGGATAGCTAGATAGCTAGCTAGGTAGCTAGATGGTTAAGACAACTAGTTAGTCCAACCTTCTAGCTAGGTAGCTACCTGGTTAAATAAGCTAGTTATCAGCTTGCTATCTAGTTATGTCAGGATTTAAGTCAACTGGCTAGCCATTTACCTTACTTGGAAGCCAGCTAGTTAAGTCAGCTGGCTAGCTATTCAGCTAGCTAGTTAAGTAGCCTAGTTAAGTTATCTCACTAGGCATCTGATTAGCTAAGGAGATGGATAGTTAAATCAGCTGGCAAACCAGCAGGCTACATAATTACCTAGTTATTTAAGACAGCTGGATATCAAGCCAGCTAGCGAGGTAGCTAGGGAGTTAGGTCAGCCTGCTAGCCAGCTGGCTAGCTATTTAAGTCACCTAGTTAAGTCATCTGCCTAGACACCTGGCTAGCTAGGTCGCTAGATAGTTAAGTCAGATCTCTAGCCCGCTAGCTACATAGTTGAGTCACATAGTTAAGTTTGGGGCCTAGCCAGCTAGCTAGCAAGATAGCTTGCTACTTAAATCAACTGGCTAGACACCTGGCTAGCTAGTTAAGTCAGCTAGTTAAGTCAGCTGGCTAGCCAGCTGGCTAACTTTATAGCAAGCTGTTAATTCAGCTGACTGGCAAGCAGGCCAGCTATTTAAGTCAGTTAGTTTAGTAAGCTGGCTAGCCAGCTGGCTAGCTATGTAGCAAGTCAGTTAAGTCATTAGTCTAGTCAGCTGGTTAGCTAATTAAGTCAGCTTGTTAAGTCAGCTGACTAGCCAGTTATCTAGCTAGGCAGAGAGCTAGTTATTTCAGATTGCTAGCCAGCTTTATAGCTTGTTAATTCAGCTAGTTAAGATAGCTCAGTAGCCAACTAGCTAGGTAGGTAACTAGCTAGTTGAGTCAGCTAGATAACTAACTGGCTAGCTAGTGATGTCAATGAGTTAAGTCAACTGGCTAGCCAACTGGCTAGCTGGTTAAGTCAGCTAGTGTACTAAGCTGTCTAGCCAGCTGGCTAGATAGGTAGCTAGCTAGATAAATCAACTTGCTAGTCAGCAGAATAGTTGTTCAAATCAGCTAGTTAAGTCAGCTGACTAGCCTGCTGGCTACGTAGATAGCTAGCAAGTTAAGTGAGGTGACTAGCCAGCTTGCTAGCTTAAATCAGCTAGGCAAGTCAGCTGGCTAGCCAGCTGGGTAGATAGGTAGACAGCTATTTAAGTCAGTTGGCTAACCAGATGACTAGCTGGTTGAGTCAGCTAGTTAAGACAGCTGGCAACCAGCTGGCTAGCAAGTTAAGTCAGGTAGTTAAGTCAGCTGGCAACAGGCAGGCTAGCTAGTTAAGTCAGCACATTGTCAGTTGGCTATCCAGCTGGTTATCTAGTTAAAAAGCTAGTAATGTCAGATGGCTAGCCAACTGCTATCTAGTTATTTTAGCTAGTTAAGTCAGCTGTCCGTCTAGGAAGCTAGATATATAAGTAAGCTACATATGGCAGCTAGGTAGCTAGTTAAGTCAGTTAGTTTATTCAGATGGCTACATAGATAGTTAGGCACGTAGCTGGCTAGTGAAGTCAGCTGGCTAGCCAGCTGGCTAGCTCATTAAGTAAGCTAGTTAAGTCAACTAGCCAGCTAGTTAAGTCAGTAGTTAAATCAGTTGGCAAACCACCTGCCTAGCAGTGTAGCTAGCTAGTTAAATCAGTTGAATAGCTAGCTGGCGAGCAAGTTAAGAAGCGTAGTTAAGTCAGCTCGCAGGCCAGCAGTTTAGCTAGGTAGTGAGGCAGTTAGTCAGCTTTCAAGCCAGCGGGAAATGCAGTTAGGTAGCTAGTTAAGTCAGCTGGCTAGCCATCAGACTATCTAGATATGTCAGCTAGCTAAGTCAGTTTGCTATATAGCTGTCGAGCTGGGTAGCTAACTAGTTAAATCTGATGGCTAGCCAGCTTGATACTTCATTAAGTCAGCTAGTTAAGTCACTCAGCTAGGCTACTGGCTAGTTAGATAACTAGTTAATAAAGTCACCTGGCTAGACAACTGACCAGCTAGGTATGTCAGCTAGTATAGTCAGTTGGCTAATCAGCTAGCTAGCCAGTTATGTCAGCTCGTTAAATCAGTTGTCTAGCCAGCTGGCTATCTAGTTAAAAAACATGCTACATGGGATGTGTAGCCATCTGGTTCGCTAGTTATTTCAGCTAGTTAAGTCAACTGGGTAGCTAGGCAGCTAGCTATTTATGTCAGCTAGATATGTCAGCTAGCTAGCTAGTTAAGTCAGCTAGTTAAGTCAGCTAGCTATATGAGAGCTAGC
>NW_007239887.1:0-995 GCF_000164805.1 Carlito syrichta
CTGGTTACTCATGGCTTGGAGACTCTTGTGTTTTCTCCTGGGTGAGGTACCCAGCTGGGTTTTTGCTCGTTTTCCATTCGGTTGTCCTTTTCTCACTCTTTGGTAGGAGTTTTTATGTCTTTGTTTCTGACTTCTTTGCTCTTCGTATGGGTTGTGTCTTCCTCTTGTGGCTTTTCTCTTTCTTTTAAAATTGGGCCTTGGGGGACCAGGCATGGTGGCTCACGCCTGTCAGCCTAGCACTTTGGGAGGCCAAGGGGAGAGGCCGGAGGATAGATCGAGGCCAGGACTTTGAGACCAGCCTGGGACACCTGAGGAGACCCAGTCTCTACAAAAACATTAGCCGGGCCTGGTGGGGCGTGCCTGTGGCCCCAGCTACTGGGGAGGCTGAGGCAGGAGGATCGCCCAGCCCAGGAGGTCGAGGCTGCAGTGATCACATCACTTGCACCCCAGCCAGACGCTGTCTCTAGAAAAAAATAATAATAAATTGTGCCTTGAATGGAAGTTCTTTGAGGTGGTCAAGTCTGTCAGTAACTAGCTTTGTGACTGGTGCTTTTTGTGCTTGCTCCACTTAGTACTGATCTTTCTATAGTGGAAGTGGGGGCACAGGCTCCCTTCCTCCCCCTGCAGAGAGCCGTAGTTGTCACGAGCCTGTCCTTGGCGCAGGCCTGCTGTTCTCCTGTCGGTGTCGAGTGACTGTGGGTGTGAGCGTGGGTCTCGTGCTTCCGGGCTGTGCTGTTCACCTGTGAGTGTGTCCTCAGTGACCACAGCTTTGTGGCACGCCTTAGCATCTGGGAGGGCAGGTCTGTGAATGCTTCGGCCGGTCTCCGCCTTTATGTTTCTTAGACTCCTGCCTCAACCGCCTGAGCTGCAGGAGGGTTTGTTTTGTTTCTTCCATACTCTGCTGATGGCAGAAATGCCATCGCAACACAGATCTGTTTATTTGAGTGTTGTTTATTGTGAGGTTTATTCCTAGATGTTTCATAACTTTGTAGCAT
>NW_007239888.1:0-657 GCF_000164805.1 Carlito syrichta
CTCACACCTGTAGTCCCAGTTACTTAGGAGTCTGAAGCAGGAGGACTGCTTGATCCCAGGAGTTCAAGGTGCAGGGAACCATGAGCATGCTCCTAACTCCAACCTGGGTGACAGAGCAAGATTCAGCCTCTTAAAAATATATACATAGGGTCCCCTCCCACTGCGGGAGCACTTCTGTCCTCTTAATAAATGCTGCTTTAAGAAAAAAAAGTGTGTGTGTCTGTGTATATACATACATATATACATATACGTACACGGAGAGAGAGAGAGAGAGAGAGAGAGAGAGAGAGAGAGAGAGAGAGAGAGAGAGAGAGAGAGAGCGCGCGCACACGTGAGCGCACACATACAAGCACATATCTTATCACTAGCTTAGGATCAAGGTCAAAACAACCACTGTCACATCTATTCAACACTGTACTGGAGGTCCTAGCCACAGCACTAAGGCAAGAAAAAGCCACTAACAGGATAAGGACTGGAAAGAATAAACAAAAGCTGACCCTCTTCAAAGACAATTTTGTAAGTAGATTGGCTCTACAGATAAATTACTAGGACATGTAAGAATTTGGCACACAAGCTGGGCTCGGTGGCTCAGCCTGTTATCCCGCGCCTTTGGGGAGGCTGAGGTGAGTGGATTGTCTGAGCCCGCGGGATCGAGAC
>NW_007239889.1:0-504 GCF_000164805.1 Carlito syrichta
CGCGCCTCCCGGCCACGCACCGCTTCGGGTTCGCGTCCTCTTCTCAGCCCGGGCTGGGCGACTCCACCGGCGGCGGCCGTGGCTGGTTGGAGGTGGTCCTCGGTGCTCTGCTGGTTCCGCGTTTCGACGACGCGACGGGCCCGGGGCTCCGGACCCGAACGTTTGGTTTGCGGCCCGGGTGGGCCGCTGCTGGCAGTTGGCGGCGGAGTTGGCCGGACACCCTCGGTCCTGGCTCCCGGGCGTGTCCGCGGGCCTTTCGAGGACGGCAAAGGCGGCCGGAGGAGGTTGCGGCACCGGCTGTGCGTCTCCGCCGAGCGTTCTCCAAAGCGCTGGGCCCGCTGGCCTCACGTGACGAGGAGTCGGTGGGGCGTTCCTGCCGCTCGGTCTGCACCGCAGTCTTCCCCGGCCCTCGCTGCTTCGGTGTCTTCCGTTGTGCTCCGTCCTGTGGACGTGCAGTGGCCTCGCGTGGTGGCTTCAGTTCGCTTTCCTGGTTACTCATGGCTT
>NW_007239890.1:0-7783 GCF_000164805.1 Carlito syrichta
ATATATGACCAGCCTGCTAACCAGCCAGCTTATCTTGCCAGGCACCTAGCTAGCCAGCTGACTAACTAGCTGACTTAAGTAGCTGACTTAACTAGATAGTCATCCAGCTAGCCAGCTGGCTTACCTAGCTAGCCACTGAGCTAGCCAGCCATCTAGCCAGCTAACATAACTCACTTTATTAACTACCTAGCCAGCCAAGTAGCCAGCTGACTTAATTAGATAGCTATCTACCTAGCCACGTAGCTAGCCAGCTGACTTAACTAGCTGACTTAACCATCTAGCCAGCTGGCTAGCCAGCTGAATAAACTTCCGAGCTACCTAAGTAGCCAGTTGGCTAGCCACTTGAATTGACTAGCTGACTTAACAAGCTAGGCAGCTGGCTAGCCAGCTGACACAACTAGGTGGCATAACTAGTTAGCAAGCTGGCTAGCTAACTGACTTAGCTAGCTGACATCACTAGCTAGACAGGTGGCAAACCAGCAGACTTAAATAGCTAGCTATCTACATATCCTGCTGGCTTGCCAGCTGACTTAAATACCTAGCTACCTACCTAATCATCTGGCTAGCGAACTGACTTAACTAGGTGACTTAACTAGCTAGGAACCTGGCTAGCCAGCTGAGTTAACTAACTAGATACCCAGCTAGGCAACTGGCTAGCCAGCTGACTTAACTAGCTGACTTAACTAGCTAGCCAGTTGATTTAACTAGCTGACCTAACTAGCTAGCTTCCCAGGTAGCAAGCTGAATTTACTAGCTGAAATAACTAGCTAGCTACCTAGCTAGATACCTAGCTAGCTAACCTACTTAACTAGCTGACTTAACTAGCTAGGTAGCTGACATAACTAGCTGACTTAACTAGCTAGCTACCTAGATAGCCAGCTGTCTTAATTAGCTGAAATAACTAGCTAGCCAGCTGTCTAGCTATCTGACTTAACTAGCTTTTTAACTAGTTAGGAAGCTGTCTAGTGAACTGACTTAATAAGGCAAATTAACTAGCTAGCCAGCTGGTTAACCAACTGACTTAACTAGTTGATTAACGAGCTAGGCAGCTGGCCAGCCAGGTGACTAAACTAGCTGACTTAACTAGTTATCCAGCTCACTGGCAGCTGACTAAACTAGCTCTCTAGCCAACTGGATAGCCAGCTGACTTAACTATGTGACTTAACTAGCTAGCCAGCGGGCTGGACAGCTGACATAACTAGCTAGCTCCATAGCTAGCCGACTGTCTAGCCAGGTGAAATAATTGTCTAGTTATGCAACTAGCCAGCAGGCTAGCCAGTTAATTTAACTAGGTGACTTAACGAAGTAGCTAGCTGACTAGCCAGCATACTTAACTAGCTAGCTACCTAGTTAGACAGCTGGATAGCCAGCTGACTTATTGATCTGACATATCTAGACTCCGGATTGCTAGCCAGTTGACATAACTAGCTACCTACCTACATATGCCGCTGGCTTGCTAGCTGTCTTAATGACATAACTACCTAGCTAACCTGTTGGCCAGTGAGCTGACTTAACTAGGTGACTTAACTAGCTAGCCAACTGGTTAGCCAGCTGACTTAAAGCTAGCCATCCTGCTTGGCAGCTGGTGAGCCAGCTGACTTAATTAACTGACTTAACTACCTAGCCAGCTGACTTAACTAGTGGGCTTAACGAGCTAGCTACCTAGGTATTCAGCTGTCTTAAATAGCTGATTTAACTATCTGGCTACCTAGCTAGCTATGGTATAGCTAGCTGGCTTAACCAACTGACTTGACTAGAGAGCTGACATATCATGCTGACTTAACCAGCTAGTTACCCAGCTGGTCAACTGACTTAACTAGCTGAATTATCTAGCGAGTCAGCTGATTACCCATCTGATATAACAAGCTTTTGAACTGGCTAGCCAGCTGGCTAGACAATTGACTTAACAGGCTGACTTAACTAGCTAGCTAGCTGGTTAGCCAGCTGACTAAACTAGCTGAATAAACTAGCTGAACAAGCTGACTTATTTGTCTAGCTACCTCGCTACCCAGTAGCCTACCCAGTAGCCTAGCCAGGTGACTTAACTAGCTGACATAACTAGATAGCCTGATGGCTAGCCAGCTGACTTAATTAGCTGCCTACCACATAGTCTGCTGGTTTGCCAGCTGTCTCAACTTCCTTACTACCTAGCTAACTGGCTGGACAGTGAACTAACTTAACAAGGCGACTTAACTTTTTAGCCAGCTGCTACCCAGCTGACATAACCAGCTAGCTACCCTGCTAGGCAGCTGGTTAGCCAGCTGACTTAGCTAAATGACGTAAATAGCTAGCCAGCTAACTTAACTAGGTGACTTAACTAGCTAGCCAACAGGCTAGCCAGTTGACTTAACTGGTTGACTTAACCAGCTAGCCAGCTGGCACAACATGTTGATTTAACTAGTTAGCCAGTTGGTTAGCCAGTTGGTTAGCCAGCTGCCTTAACTAGCTCTCTACCTAACTAGCTCTCTGGCTAGTCAGCAGACTTAACTAGCTGACTTAATTAGCTTGCAATCTGGCTAGGCAACTGACTTAACTACCTCGCTACCTACCTAGCCAGCTGACTAGCTAGTTGACTTAACTAGTTGACTTAAAGAACTAGCCTGCTTGCTATTCAGGTGAATAAACTAGTTTGCTATATAGCTAGCCAGTTGACTAGCCACCTGACTTAACTAGGTGACTTAACTAGCTTGTCAGCTGTCTAGTCAGCTGACTTAAGTAGCAAGCTAACTAGCTAGCCAGCTTGATAGCCAGCTGACTTATCTAGGTGTCTTAACTCCCTAGACAGTGGGCTAGACAGCTGACTTATCTATAGCTACCTAGGTAGCCAGCTGTCTAGCCAGCTGACTTAACTAAGTGACTTAACTAGCTAGCCAGCTGTCTAGCAGGCTGACATTACTGCCTAGATACCAAGCTAGCCAGCTGGATAGCCAGCAGACTTAACTAGTTAGCTAGCTATGTAGTCCACTAGCTTGCAAACTGACTTAACTACCTAGCTAACTATCTGGCTAGTGAGCTGGCATATCTAGGTTACTTAACTAGCTAGCTAACTGGCTAGCCAGCTGATTTCACTAGCTAGCTACACAGCTAGGTAACTGGTAAGCCAGCTGAATTAACTCACTGACTTAACTAGCTAGCAAGCTGACTAAACTAGTTGACTTAACCATCTAGCTACCTGGCTAGCAAGCTGGCATAACTAGTTGGCCAAACTAGATAGCTACCTAGCTTATTATCTAGCTAGCCTGCTGACTTAACCAGCAGACTTAACAATTTAGCTAGCTGACATAACTAGCTAATTTATATAGGTAGATTCCTAGCTAGCCAGCTGACTTAACTATCTGAAATAGCTAGCTAGCCACATGGCTAGCCATCTGACTTAACTAGCTTTATAACTAGCTAATCTGCTGGATAGCCAACTGACTTAATGAACTTACTTAAACTAGCAAGCTTCCTAGCCAGCTCACTTAACTAGCTAGTTACCAACCTAGCCAGCAGGCTAGCCAGCTAACTTTGCTAGCTGATTTAAATAGCTAGACTGTTGGCTATCAAGCTGACTTATCTAGCTAGCTACCTACCTAGCCAGCTGGCAAGACAGCAGTCTAAACTAGCTGACATAGCTGGCTAGCCAGCTGACTTAACTCGGTAACATCACTAGCTAGCCAGGTAGCTATCTATTTGACTTTACTAGCTAGCTACCTACTTTGCCAGTTGTCTAGCCAGCTCTCTTATCTAGCTGAATTAGCCAGCTAGCCAGCTGGCTAGCCAACTGACTTAACTAGTTCGCTACCTTTCTAGCCAGCTGACTAGGCAGCTGATGTAACAAGCTGAGTTAACTAGCTAGCTATCTAGCTCTCCAACTGACTTAAATAGTTAGCTAACTAGCTAGCTACCTAGCTTGCCAGCTGACTTAAATAGTTAGCTGACCAGCTAGCCACCTAACTAACAAGCTGACTTAAATAATTAGCAGCCTAGCTAGTTAGCTGACTTAACCACCTAGCTATCTAGTAAGCTTACTCATTATTTAACATGTTAGCTAGCTGACTTAATCATCTGACTTAACCTGTTAGCTAAAGAGATAGATAGCTGACTCAACCAGCTGACTTAACTTCTTAGCAGGCTAGCTCGCTAGCCTACTCAACCTGCTGACTCAACCCGTTTGCTAACTAGCTAGCTAGCTGACTCAACCAGTTGACTTAACCTGTTAGTTAACTAGCTAACTACCTGACTCAACTTGCTGACTTAACCCATTAGCTAACTAATTAGCTAGTTGTTTTAACCAGCTGACTAAATTAGAAAGCTGACTTAACTAGTTGAGTAGTTAACTTCTTGGCCGACTTGTTAGCTGACTTAACATGTCGACCATCTAGTTGGCTGACTACTTAGCTGGGTTAACTTGTTGACTGATGAATCGGCCCACTAGTTAGCAAGGCTAACTAGTTGCCTGCTGTTGTGCTGACCTAAATTGTCGGCCGACTATTTATCCAACTTGTTAGCTGACCTAACTAGACGGCAGACTAATTAGTTGATCTAAATTGTCGGCAGAAAAGTTGGTTGACTCTTCAGCTGATTGGTTAGCTGACTTATCTAGTTGGCCGGCTAGTCAGTCGACCAGTTTGTTGACTTAACTAGTTGACCAGCAAGTGAGCCAACAGGTGAGCTCACTTAACTAGTCGGCCAGTGAGTGAGTCGACTGGTCAGCTGACTTAACTAGTCAGCTGTGGAGTTAGCTGAACTGTCAACTGATTAACTAGTCGGCTGGAGAGTGAGCTGACTGCTCAGCTGACTTAACCTGTTGGCCAGTGAATGAGCTGACAGGTCAGCTGACTTTAGTTGGCTTGTGAGTGAGCCGACTGGTCAGAAGACTTAACTAGTCATACGGTGAGTGAGTTGACCAGTGAACCAACTTAACTTGCTGGCTGGCGAGTGAGCTGACAGGTGAGCTGTCTTAACTAGTTGGCCAGCGAGCAAGCCAACTAGTGACCTGATTTAACTAGTCAGCTGGTGAAAAAGCCCACTACTTAGCTGTCCTGTTGGCCTGCGAGTGAGCCAACAAGTTAGTTGACCTGTTGGCTGGCAAGTGAGCCTACTAGTTAGCTGACCTAATGGAAAGCGAGTGAGCCCACTAGTTAGTTGACCAGATAGCTGAGCTACTAGCCAACTAGTTAGTTAAGTAACTAACTGATTTGCTAGCTGACTTCACTAGCTAGCTGACTAGCTAGCTGGCTATCTGGCTAACATAACTAGCAAGCAAACAAGCTGTCTAGCTGTCTAGTTAGCTGAATTAACTAGCTAGCTAACTTGTGAGTTAGCTGGTTAGATGACAACTATCTAGCTGATTACCTAGCTGGCTAGCTAGCTGACTTAACTAGCTAACTGACTAGCAACCTGACTAACTAGCTTACTTTAGCTAGCTGAATAGTTAGCTGACTTCCTAGCTGGCTTAACTTGCTAGCTGTTTGGCAGCTAACTGACTTAACTATCTGACTAGCTAGTTGGCTGCCTAGCTAGCTACCCAGCTGGCTTAACTAGCTAGCTACCTGGCTAGCTAGCTGGCTAGGCAGCTGGCTATCTAGCTAGAGGGCTGGCCAGCAGGCTAGCAAGCCGGCTTAATTAGCCAGCCAGATGACTGGACAGTCGGATAGCCAGCCAATTTAACAAGCCAGTCAACATGCTGGTCAGCCAGTTGCCAGCCGGCTTAACTAGCTGGGCACCTACGTGAACAGCCTGCTAACCAGTAGTCTTAACTTGCCAGCCACCTCGCTATCCAGCCTGTGAAACAGCTGACTTAACTAGCTGACTTAACTAGATAGACATCTGACTAGCTAGCTGGCTTAACTAGGTAGCTACCTAGCTAGCCAGCTGGCTAGCCAGCTCACTTAACTCACTGACTTAACTAGCTAGACAGCCAGCTAGCCAGCTGACTTAGCTAGCTACCTACCAAGCCAGGTGGCAAGCCCACTGACTTAAGTAGCTGACTTAACCAGCTGGCCAGCTGGCTAACCAGATGACTTAACTAGCTATCTACCTAACTAGCCAGATGGCTAGCCAGTTGAATTAACTAACTGACTTAACCAGCTAGCCAGCTGGCTAGACAGTTGACTCAACTAGGTGACTTAACTCGTTAGCCAGCTGTCTAGCCAGCTGACTTAACTAGCTGACATCACTAGCTAGTCAGGTGGCTAACCAGTCTACTTAACTATCTAGCTACCTAGCTAGCCAGCTGATTAACTATCTGAAATAACTAGCTAGCCATCTGTCTACCCATCTGACTGAACTAGCTTTTGAACAAGGTAGCAAGTGGCTAGCTAACTGACTTAACGAGGTTACTTAACTAGCTAGCCAAATGACTAGCTGACTTAACTAGCTGACTTAACTAGTTGATTAACAAGCTAGGCAGCCAGCCAGTCAGGTAACTAAAGTAGCTGACAACTATCCAGCTAGCTAGCCAGCAGACTTAACTAGCTCTGTACCTATCTAGCCTCCTGTATAACCAGCTGACTTAACTAGGTCACTAATTAGCTAGCCAGTTGGCTAGCCAGCGTACTTAACAAGCTGTCTTAGCTAGCTGGCCTGCTTCTAGCCATTTGAGTTTACTAGCACGTTTCTTAACTATCCAGCTGGCTATCCAGCTGAATTAACTATGTGACTTATCGAGCTATCCAGGTGTCTAGCCAGCTGACTTAAATAACAAGCTACCTAGCTAACCAGCGGGCTGGTCAACTGACTTAACTACGTGATTTAACTATCTAGCCAGCTGGCTACACAGATAACAAAACTAGCTAGCTACCTAACTAGCCAGGTGGCTAGCAAACTGATTTAACTAGCTGACTTAACTATCTAGCCAGCTGTTTAGCTAGCTGACTTAATTGTCTAGCTACCTAGCTAGGCAGCAGACAAGCCAGCTGACTTTACTAGAGGAAATAACTAAAGAGCCAGCTGGCTAACCCTCTGACATAACTAACTTTTTACCTAGCTAGGTAGCTGGCTAGACATCTGTCTTAACCAGTTGACTTAACTAGCTAGCTACCTGCTAGGCAACTGGCTAGCCAGCTGACTGAATTAACTGACATAACTATCTAGCCAGCTGACTTAACTAGCTGACTTAGCCAGCTATGTAGCTACCCAGCTGATTTAACTAGCTGACTTAACTAGCTAGCTACTGAGCTAGGCAGCTGACTGGCCAGCTGACTTAACTAGCTGAATTTACCAGCTAGCCAGCTGGCTGGCCAGCTGACTTAACTACCTGACTTAATTAGCTAGCCAGGTGGCTGACCAACTGAATTAACTAGCTGACTTAACAGGCTAGCCAGCTTGCAAGCCAGCTGACTTGACTAGCTAACTACCTAGATAGCCAGATGGGAAGCCAGCTGAAGTAACTAGCTGACAACTTGGTAGCCAGCTGGCTAACCAGCTGACTTAACTAGCTTCATACCTAGCTAGCAAGCTGGGTAGCCAGCTGATTAACTAGTTGACTTAACCAGTTAGTGAACTGGCTAGCCAGTTGACTCAACTAAATGACTGAACTAGTTGTCCTGCTGGCTAGCCAGCTGACTTAACTAGCTCTCTACCTATCTAGCTAGCTGGGTATTCAGCTGACTTAACTAGCTGACTTAATTAGCTAGCCAACTGGCTAGCCAACTTACTTAACTACCTTGCTACCTAGCTAGCCAGCTGGCTAGCCAGCTGACTTATCTAGCTGACTTAAAAAGCTAACCTGCTTGCTAGTCAGCTGAATTAACTAGTTTGCTATATAGATAGCCAGCTGGCTAGCCAGCTAATTTAACTA
>NW_007239891.1:0-948 GCF_000164805.1 Carlito syrichta
CTACCTGGCTAGCTAGTGATGTCAGCGAGTTAAGTCAGTTGGCTACCCAACTGGCTAGCTGGTAAGTCAGCAAGTTTAGTCAGCTGTCTAGCCAGCTGTCTAGTTAGGTAACTAGCTAGATAAGTCAGCTTGCTAGCCAGCAGACTAGCTGTTCAAGTCAGCTAGTTAAGTCAGCTGGCTAGCCTGCTTGCTAGGTATGTAGCTAGCTAGTTAAGTGAGCTTGCTAGCCAGCTTGCTAGCTTAAGTCAGCTAGGTAAGTCAGCTGGCTAGCCAGCTGGCTAGATAGGTAGCCAGCTTGTTAGGTCATCTGGCTAGCAGCTGACTACCTGGTTAAGTCTGCTAGTTAAGTCAGCTGGCAAACAGCTGGCTAGCTAGTTAAGTCAGCTCATTAAGTCAGTTGGGTATCCAGCTAGTTAGCTAACTAAAAAGCTAGTTAAGTCACATGACTAGCCATCTGACGAGTTGGATCTTTCTGCTAGGTAAATCAGGTGGGTTGCTAGAGAGCTAGCTATATTAGTCAGCTAGTTATGTCAGTAGAGAGCTAGTTAAGTCAGCTACTTAAGCCAGTTGGCTACTTAGGTAGCTA
Organism: Carlito syrichta; assembly: GCF_000164805.1. Lineage (NCBI taxonomy): Eukaryota > Metazoa > Chordata > Mammalia > Primates > Tarsiidae > Carlito > Carlito syrichta. The sequence goes on from NW_007239891.1 coordinate 587, forward strand.
GCAGGTTAAGTCATGTAGTTAAGTAGCGAGTTAAGTTTGCTGGCTAGCCAGCTGACAAGCTGGGTAGCTAGCTAGTTAATTCAGCTCACTAGCCAGTTAGCCAGCTAGTGAAGTAACCTAGATAAGTCAGTTCACTAGCCAACTGGTTAACTAAGTACCTAGGTAGTTAAGTCAGCTGGCAAGCCTGTGGGTTACATAGATAGCTAGCTAGTTAAGTCAGCTGGCTATCCAGCTGGCTAGTGAGGTAGCTAGGCAGTTAAGTCAGCTTGCTAGCCAGCTTGCTAGCTAGCTAAGTCACCTAGTAGCAAACTAGTTAATTCAGCTGACTAGCAAGCAGGTTAGCTTTTTAAGTCAGCTAGCTA
>NW_007239892.1:0-788 GCF_000164805.1 Carlito syrichta
CACTCCTTTCCTCTCCATTCCATTCCATTACCTTCCATTCCTATCCATTCAATTCCTCTATATTCCATTCCTTGCCATTCCTTTCATCTTTATTCCATTGCACTCCATTCCACTTCATTCGTCTCTATGGCTCTCCAAGCAATTCCCTTCCATTCCATTCTTCACCTTTGTATTTCACTCCATTCCATTCCTCTCCATTCCATTAAACTTCATTCGATTGCATTCCATTCCATTCCTTTGCAATCCATTCCCCTGTATTCCTTTCTACTACTTTATTCCCCATTCGATTTCAACCCTTTCCTTCCATTCCTATCTATTGTACTCCTCTTCTTTCCATTCCTTTCCATTCCATTAGGTTCCATTCCATTCCTATCCATTTCATTGCTCTCTATTTAAATGCATTCGACTCTATTCCATTCCTTTCTATTCATTCCTCTCGATACCATTTACTTCTATTCGATTCCATTCCTGTCCATTCCATTCCATTCCTCTCCTTTCCATTTCCCTTTTTGACATTTCTCTCCATTCCATTTTGCTCCATCCTATTCCTCTCTGATCCATTCAATTCCAATCCATTTCTTTCCTTTCCATTACTCTTCATTTCATTTCATTCCACTCCTCTCCATTCCATTTCACAATATTTTATTCCATTCTGCTCCACTCCATTCCACTTAATTCTCCATTCCATTCCTCTCCTTTTCGCTTTATTCCACACCATCCCAATTCATTCCTCTCCATTCGATTCCATACCATTCCATTCAATTCCAAACCATTCCTCTCGATTCCAT
>NW_007239893.1:0-413 GCF_000164805.1 Carlito syrichta
AGATTAATGGAATGGAGAGGAATGGAATGGAGTGAAATACAATGGTGAAGAATGGAATGGTAGGGAATTGCTTGGAGAGCCATAGAGACGAATGAAGTGGAATGGAGTGCAATGGAATAAAGATGAAAGGAATGGCAAGGAATGGAATAGAGAGGAATTGAATGGGTAAGAATGGAAGGGAATGGAATGGAATGGAATGGAGAGGAAAGGAGTAGGGAGGAATACTATGGAATGGAGAGGAATGGAATGGAATGGAATGGAATCGAATGGAATGGAGAGGAGTGGAATGGAGAGGAATGGAATAGAGTTGAAAGGAATGGAATGAGCCGGGCTCGGTGGCTCAGCCTGTAATCCCGTGCCTTTGGGAAGCTGAGGTGAGTGGATTGCCTGAGCCCGCGGGTTCGAGACCCGCC
>NW_007239894.1:0-758 GCF_000164805.1 Carlito syrichta
TTGAATGGGTGGAATGGAGACGAATGGAATGCAGTAAAGTGGAATGGAAAGGAATGGAGTATAATTGAATGGTGAGGAATTAAAGGGAAAGGAATGGAATAGAACTACTTGTAATGGAATGAAATATAGTGAAATGGAGTGCAGAGGAATTGAATGGATGGAAATGAAGAGGAATGGAATGGAATCAAAGTAATGGAGAGGAATGTAAGGAAAGGAATGCAATTGAGTTTAAAGAAGTTGATTGGAAGTGAGAGAAATGGAAAAGAAAGGAATGGAATGGAATGGAAAGCATTGGAATGGAATGCTGAGCAAAGGAATGGAATGGAGAGGAAAGGAATAGAGTGGAATGTAATGGAATTGAATGGAATGGAGAGAAATGGAATGGATAAGAATGTAACGGAACGAAATGGAATGGAGAAGAATGGAATGCAATGGAATTGATGGGAGAGTAAAGGAGAAGAACGTAATAGAATGGAGTGCTATGGAATGAAGAGAAATGGAATGGAGAGGAAAGGAATGGAGAGAAATTGAATGGGTACAAATGGAATGGAAGGGAATTAGATGGAAAAGAATGAAGCAGAAAGTATACAATGAATGTAATTCATAGGAATGGAATAAAATTGAGTGGAATAGAATAGAATGGTTAGGAATGGAATGCAGAGGAGTGGAATGGAGTGGAATGGAATCCAATGTAGGCTAATCCATTGGTAAAGAATTGGAAAAGATTGAATGGAATTTAGAGGAGTGGTATGGAAAAG
>NW_007239895.1:0-547 GCF_000164805.1 Carlito syrichta
GAATAGTGTAAAATGGAATGGAATTGAATGGGTGGAATGGAGACGAATGGAATGCAGTAAAGTGGAATGGAAAGGAATGGACTGTAATTGAATGGTGAGGAATTAAAGAGAAAGGAATGGAGTGGAACTACTTGTAATGGAATGAAATATAGTGAAATGGAGTGCAGAGGAATTGAATGCATGAAATGAAGAGGAATGGAATGGAATCAAAGTAATGGAGAGGAATGTAAGGAAAGGAATGCAATTGAGTTTAAAGAAGTTGAATGGAAGTGAGAGAAATGGAAAAGAAAGGAATGGAATGGAATGGAAAGCATTGGAATGGAATGCTGAGCAAAGGAATGGAATGCTGATGAATGGAATGGAGAGGAAAGGAATAGAGTGGAATGTAATGGAATTGAATGGAATGGAGAGAAATGGAATGGATAAGAATACAACGGAACGAAATGGAATGGAGAAGAATGGAATGCAATGGAATTGATGGAAGAGTAAAGGAGAAGAACGGAATAGAATGGAGTGCTATGGAATGAAGAGAAATGGAATGGAGAGG
>NW_007239895.1:1947-2424 GCF_000164805.1 Carlito syrichta
TGCAATGCTGAGGAATGTAATGGAATGTAGTAGAGTGGAATGCATTGAAAAGGAGAGGAAAGGAATGGAGAGGAATGGAATAGTGCATTGAAATGTAATAGAATTTACAGGAATTGAAAGGAAAGGAATGGAATGTAATGGAAAGAATGCAATGGAATACAGGAATGGAATGGAATGTGGGGGAATGGAATAGACAGGAATGGAATGGTGTTCAATGGATTAGAATTTAGTGGAATGGAATATAATCAAAAGGAGAGGAATGAATTTGAATGGAGTGGAATAAAGAGTAATGAAATGGAGGTGAATTAAAAGGAGTGCAATGGACTAAAACACAATGAAATGTAGTGGAAAGGAATGCAATGGAATGAAAGGAAGAAGAATGGAATGGAATGGATTGGAATGGAATGGATTGGAATAGAATGGGATAGAAATGAATGGACTGGAAAGGAGAGGAAGGTACTGGAATGTTATATAGTG
>NW_007239896.1:0-1145 GCF_000164805.1 Carlito syrichta
CAAGTTAAGTCCTCTGACCAGTAGGCTCCCTCACCAGCCAACTAAAGTCTGCTGACAAGTCAGCTCACTCCTGACCGACTAGTTAAGTCAGCTGACCAGTCGGCTCACTTCCCAGCTGACTAGTTAAGTCTGCTGAACTGTCAGCTCACTCAATGGACAATGAGTAAAGTCAGCTCACCTCTCAGTTCACTCACCAGATGACAAGTTAAGTCAGCTAACCAGTCAGCTGCCAAGCCGGCCAACAAGTAAAGTCAGTTAACCAATCAGTCGACTAGTTGGCTAACATGTCAGCCAACAAGTTAGCTCAGCTAGTTGTTGCCACAAGTTAGGCCAGCTAACTAGTCGGCTTACTAATTGACCGACTAGTTAGTTCAGCACTTCAGCCATCCAAGTAGTTAATAGAGCTGACTAATGGGCCAAATCGTCAGCAAACAAGTTAAGTCACTTAGTTAACTCATTAAAAAACTAATTAAGTCAGGTAGTTAACTCGATTACCAACCAGTTAAAAGAGGTCACTAACTCATTAACCAACTCGTTAAGGTGGCTAGCTATCTTGTTAGCCAACTACTTAAGTCAGCTAGATAAGTCAGCTACTTCACCAGCTAGCTAATTCAGGTAGCTAAGTCAGCTAGCTCACTAGTTAGCTAAAAATTTAACTCAGGTACTTAAGTCTGTTAACTAACTAGTTAGCTAATTAGCTATGTCAGTTAGTCATTCAGGTAGTTAAATTGTTAGCTATCTAATTCAAGTAGTTAAGCCAACAAGCTAAGTAGTTGTCAGCCAGTTATGTCAGCTACCTAAGTAGTTAAGTCACCTACCTAATTCAGCTAGTTAAGTCATCTTTCTAATTAAGTCAGCTGGTTAAGACAGCTAGCTAGCTAGTTAGCCAACAGATTAAGTCAGCCTGTTGAGCCAGGTAGTTAGCTAGTTAACTAACTGGTTAAGTCAGCTGGTTGAATCAGCTAGCTAGCTAGTTAGCAAATGGGTTGTGTCAGCTGATTGAGTAGGCTAGCTAGCTAACGAGTTAAGTCAGCTGGATGTGTCAGCTAGCTAACTAGTTAGCTAACGAGTTAAGTCAGCTGGTTGTGTCAGCTAGGTAGCTTGTTAGCTAACGAGTTGTCAGATGATTAAGTCACCTAGCTAGC
>NW_007239897.1:0-772 GCF_000164805.1 Carlito syrichta
CTTGCTTGCTAGCCAACTAATTAAGTGGGCTCACCAGTCAGCTCATTCACCACCTGACTAGTTAAGGCAGCTCGCCTCTTGAATTATTTGCTGGCCGACTAGTTAAGTTGGCTCACTGATTGTCTATCTCACTGGCCTACAAGTTAAGTCCTCTGACCAGTAGGCTCACTCGCCAGCCAACTAAAGTCTGCTGACAAGTCAGCTCACTCCTGACTGACTAGTTAAGTCAGCTGACCAGTCGGCTCACTTCCTGGCTGACTAGTTAAGTCAGCTGAACTGTCGGCTCACTCGATGGACAATGAGTAAAGTCAGCTCACCTCTCGGTTCACTCACCAGATGACAAGGTAAGTTAGCTAACCAGTCGGCTGCCAAGCTGGCCAACAAGTAAAGCCAGTTAACCAATCAGTCGACTAGTTGGCTAACATATCAGCCAACAAGTTAGCTCAGCTACTAGTTGCCACAAGTTTGGCCAGCTAACTAGTCGGCCTACTAACTGGCCGACTAGTTAGTTCAGCACTTCAGCCATTCAAGTAGTTAATAGAGCTGACTAGTGGGCCAAATCGTCAGCCAACAAGTTAAGTCACTTAGCTAACTCATTACACAACTAATTAAGTCAGGTAGTTAACTCGATTACCATCTAGTTAAAAGAGGTCACTAACTCATTAACCAACTCGTTAAGGTGGCTAGGTATCTCGTTAGCCAACTACTTAAGTCAGCTAGCTAAGTCAGCTAGTTCACCAGCTAGCTAGCTAATTCAGGTAGCTAAGTCAGC
>NW_007239898.1:0-792 GCF_000164805.1 Carlito syrichta
TCAGCTGACTTAACTAGTCAGCCGGGAAGTGAGCCGACTGGTCAGCTGACTTAACTAGTCAGTCAGGAGTGAGCTGAATTGTCAGCAGACTTTAGTTGGCTGGCGAGTGAGCCTACTGGTCAGAGGACTTAACTTGTAGGCCAGTGAGATAGCCGACCAGTGAGCCAACTTAACTAGTCGGCCAGCAAATAATTCAACAGGCGAGCTGCCTTAACTAGTCAGGTGGTGAATGAGCTGACTGGTGAGCCCACTTAATTAGTTGGCTAGCAAGCAAGCCGACTAGTTAGCTAACCTGTTGGCCTGTGAGTGAGCCAACAAGTTAGTTGACCTATTGGCTGTCGAGCAAGATGACTAGTTTGCTGACCATTTGGCAGGCGAGGGAGCCAACTCGTAAGCTGACCTGATCAAAAGCAAGCAAGCCCACTAGTTAGATGACCAGCTAGTTGAGTTGATAGCCGACTAGTGAGCCTAATAAATAGCTGATTTGCTAACTGACTTAACTAGCTAACTGACAAGCTAGCTGGCTACTTAGCTGACACAAATAGATAGCAAACAAGATATCTAGCTGTCTAGCTAGCTGACTTACCTATCTAGTTGATCATCTAGCTAGCTGACTAGCAAGCTGTATAGCTAGCTGACTTAACTAGATAGCTGAATATTTAGCTGAGTTGCTAGCTGACTTAATTAGCTATCTGTATAGCTAGCTCACTTTACTAGCTGACTAGCAAGTTGGCTGGATAGCTGGCTAGCCAACTGACTCTAGCTAGCTGCATATTTGGCTAGACTGCTAAC
>NW_007239899.1:0-646 GCF_000164805.1 Carlito syrichta
CCTTTCCTCTCCATTCCACTCCCCTCCATTTCTCTCCATTCTATTTCTCTCCATTCCATTCCATTAGTAAACATTCCATTCCTCTCCGTTCCATTCCACTCCATTTATAACCATTCGTGTCTTCTCCATTTCATTCCTTTTCCTTCCTCTCCATTCCATTCCATTCAATTCCATTCATCTCCATTCCATTCCATTCCTCTCCTGTTCAATCCTCTCCATGCCATTCCATACAATTCCATTCCATTCCATTCCAATCCATTCTATTCCATTCCATTCCTTCCCTCTCCATTCCTTTCCTCTCCATTCCATTCCATTCCATTCCACTCTACTCCATTCCATTTCACTCCACTCCATTCCATCCATTCCTCTTCATTCCATTTCATTACACTCCATTCCATTCCACTCCACACCATTCCATTCCATTCCATTACTCTCCATTCCATTCCATTCCATTCCATTCCATTCAATTCATCTCCATTCCTTTCCATTCCATTAAATTCCATTTAACTCTTACGCATTCCTCTCCATTCCATTACATCCAATCCTCTCCATTTCATTCCTCTCCATTCCATCTCATTCCATTCCATTCCTCTCCAATCCATTACATTCCATTCCTATCCAATCAATTCCATTCCATTTTACTACA
>NW_007239900.1:0-369 GCF_000164805.1 Carlito syrichta
TCTCACTATGCCTGATGGAAAGTGCACAGCAGAATTATTTTATGTTTTTGTCTTTCTAAGTTGTACTTCTTTTTAGGATATTTTTAAACTATTTCCTGGTAAACTGGTTACTCAGCCTTTGTTCCCGCAAGCAGTTTTTCTTAGGGTTAAGATTAGAGGTTAAAATCATTGTAATAGTTCTGTTTACCTGCCTTTGGCCAGGCAGAACTTTTCTAGTTTCATTACGTACTGAAACTCTTAGTTTGCCTCTGCCCCCTGGCCATTGTCATGGCAACCGTGCAGTTCATTATCCAAAAGCATGACAGCTACAAATTGATTTTTAGAAAAGACTTGTTAGTACAAAATATATATACATTTATAGTTGCACTC